>NW_009727753.1:53536-68189 GCF_000703405.1 Apaloderma vittatum
CCCTCCTGCCTTTCTTTTAGCATGGGAGACACATGAGGGATTCCATTTTTGCAGCTCAGCTCAATGTAAAGTAGAACTAGGACAGGAGAGCTACTGAAGACCCCTAGGATAAGATTATATAATTCTCTGGGTGTTTAGTAGCATTCCAGGGGGTATGAGATACACCTGTTTTTCTGACTGTAGCTGCTGCCAAAACCAGTGTTGCAAGACCCTTTCTTTGTGAAAGACTCATTCTTTATGAAAATGTTTATTAAAAAATACATAATGATAAAAGTGATCTTGAGGGTCTTTATAGCTTGTTATGTTTGACTGATAACTTGCTTCAGATATTGCCAGAAATGTCAGTGTAAGAAATGCCAGGTTCCTTCCCCAAACAGCCTGAGTGGGAACTGTCTCCTGGGAACACCATCTGGCCCCCTGAGGAGGTCTTTGGGGTCTCCACTGGGGCAGGTCAATAACAAAATAAAAAAGAAGTAGGGATATAGGTTTCCTCCCCTCCTCCCCTCAAACAGTAGGATAGACAAGAATATGATCCAGACTATATTTTATGCCTTATTATTTCTGCTAGAAATCCTTACATCCAGCCCTTCAGGGTAAAATGCATCTTAGGCACAAAATAAGTGAAAACCAGACTTCTGCATTTGTTCATGACAAAATTCTCTGTGTAAATCGTTCTGGCTTCTACTCCTGCTTGCTTCTACTGCAGCACTTCAGAGTTGGGACTTTTTTTGATGAATAAAACACATTTGGAAGATCCACTGGATTTTCCCCACTGTAACACAGCGCGTTGACAACTGCAGAAAGAAATAGAATGTTGCTTCCTCACAAGACTCCTTGAAGTCAATGGTGTCATTTGTCATAGTCCATATTGAGTAGCTGGAACATTCACAGTCGTTAGAAAGAATCAGGGTGTGCCCCTCTCCTATGTTAATTTGAAATCGTATCACACAGAATTGGATGGCTGCAGAAAGTTTGTGGATTCTTGCTTATCCCTGCTCCCACGTGTCATATCTGACTCTGCCACAAACGTTCCGACTGGCAAATCATTGAAATCATTGAAATACGTGCCTCAGTTTCCCTAATTGCAAAATAGAGAACACAATACCTGCCTACCATAGGCAGTGTTGTGGTGCTTACATCTAAGGAAGGAACTGGTTATCCCTAGAGACATTTTTTGAGATATTTTTGCAGCTGTAAAAATGTTTCTTTCTGGAGAAACCTCTGTCTGAGGAGAGTCAGTGGCAACTTCTGCTGGGTGAATTGTGAGGAGGGGAAGTGGGAAAAGGTGTTATAAAAGTGAGGCTCTGAACTGGGAATTCAGAATTGTGTCTCAGCCTGAGGTGATGCAAAAAAACTGTGAGCAGTCAAAGCCATCTAATTTCACAAGTGTTAACGTGGATTTTTTTTCATATTCATAAAGTCAAAATAAAATATTTTGTGTAGAAACAGTGAAAATATTCTATTTTGTTTGAGAAGTTTTATGTAAAAGCGCAGAAAGGATCAAACTGTCGTATGTAGCATTCAGTACATCACTCGGGGCAGATAAGGGAAGTAGTCAGGAATCTTGGCAAATTTGTGTGATTTAATGTAACTGGAAATGATATAGTAAACTAAATAATTTGAAAAATCAGAGAACAAGATCTATAAGACATACAGTTCAGTCATATGGCAAAATATCAATGTCTTTTCTAGTAAAACAGACATTTCCACAACAGTTTTCTTTTCTTTTTCCTTGAGTTTTGCCTTTTTGATTGATCCTGGTGAAATCCTCACAGTTTTCAAAGTGGTCATTAGTATTAGTAGCCAGGTTTGAGGGTTTTGATTTGACTGTCCTTTTTCCTTGAGAAAGGTCACAGTTCAACATGATATTCGGGCTTACAGGAAGGGTGCCACGTGTGCAAGAAGAATTGCAGAGGAATTCCTCAGTATTGCTGGTGAACCAAGCTGACTGCCCCCATCCCAGGTCCTTCCCTCTATCCCATGCTTTTATCCTGTGATTATACCAATAACTTGGTTTGACCGTGAGCTCCCACTGAACTGATGTATTGGATCTCTGTTGACTTCACATAGACAAGACCTATTCACCTCCTTTCCTTTCCCTCCTTGAGATATGTGATCTATTTACAATTAGGAAAAATCAGCCAGCTGCAGTCCCCAGCTGCCTGTCCCTGCTTTCCATAAGGGTCCACCCTGAACTTTGGTTAGAAGCATAGAATCATTTAGGTTGGAAAAGACCTTTAAGGCTGAGTCTAGCTGTTAACATAGGACTGACAAACCCATCATTAAACCATATACCTAAGCACCTCTTCTACATGTCTTTTAAATACCTCCATGGTGGGTGAATCTACCACTTCCCAGAGCAGCCTGGTCCAATGCTTCATCACTCTTTTCAGTAAAGGAATTTTTTGTAATATCCTACCTAAACCTTCCCTGGTGCAACTTGAAGCACCAGGGAAGCCATGTCATCTTGTCCTGTCACTCATTACCAGGGAGAAGAGACCAACCCCCACCCCACTACATCCTCCTTTCAGTTAGTTGTGGAGAGACATAAGGTCTCCCCTCAGCCTCCTTTTCTCCAGGCTAATCAACCGCAGTTTCCTCAGCTGCTCCTCAGAAGACTTGATCTCCAGACCCTTCACCAGCTTCATTGCCCTTCTTTGGACACGCTCCAGCACCTCAATGTCTTTCTCAGAGTGAGGGGCCCAAAACTGAACCCAGGATTTGAGGTACAGCCTCACCTGTGCCAAGTGCAGGGGGACAATCACCTCCCAACTCCTGCTGGCCACACCTTTTCTGACACAGGCCAGGATGCCGTTGGCCTTCTTGCCCACCTGGGCACACTGCTGGCTCATCTTCAGCTGACTGCCCATCAACACCCCCAGGTCCCTCTCTGCCTGGCAGCTCTCCAGTCACTCCTCCCCAGGCCTGTAGCGCTGCTGGGGGTTGTTGTGGGCAAAGTGCAGGACCCAGCACTTGGCCTTGTTGAACCTCATACGATTGACCTTAGCTCAGTGATCCAGCCTATCTAGGTCCCTCTGCAGAGCCTCCCTACCCTCAAGCAGACCAACGCTCCTGCCCAGCTTTGCATCTTCTGCAAACATAGTGAAGGTGCACTCCATCCCCTCATGCAAATCATTAATAAAATAATAAATGCGACTGTAACTTCGATGGGTTTGGAGTCAGCACTTGTTATGGCTGGGATGTCTTATCTGTCTAGAGACTGGTAAGAGTAACCTCAAAATCAACCTTACATGTTGATGTAAATATAGGTGTTAATTTTTTCCTCTCTACATATGTGGGCTAATGATTTTTTTTCAGTGCAAGTGTCTTTGAGCTGGTATTTTCACTCTCTGGTTATAGCTGGAAATAGTGGAATGCATTTTCTCTTCTTATGGTGATATAAACATGGAGCAACTTCTCTGACTACAGAATTACTCATCCTAGATAATGCTGCAGCTGCATTTGTATCAGTTCATACGATGTGACCTGCTCCTGTGGTATCCACCGCACTCTTCCCACCAAACATTAAACATCTTGCAGCATCAGGCCTTTGCTAACCTCTTTTTACTTCGCATGTATGTGTGTGTTGCTCAATGTTCCAAATACACGATCTTGACAATTTTGTGTCATTTAGAGGACACCGAAAATCTGAAAATGCTTTAATTAGCTTAAAACACTTTGTGATTCAAGGTATTGCACTCACATATGCATGCTCCACAGAGATGCAAAGCTCTTTTTAAACCAGTTACTATAATTTTGCTCTGCTATTGAATTTTGCTTTCTGTGATTGCTTTTCCTTCCCTTCAGCCATCCCCTATCTTCAGTGAGCCTATTAGTCTTACACTTACAATTCTGAATGTATCCCTCTGTACACTGTAAGCCAAAGCTTTATGTGTACCAGAGTGCTGACCTTGTGTTCTCCCTGTGCCACCCAGTGCATTCACAACAGACTGAAACAAAATACAACAAAGCCTGTGCTAGCATCTTCCTCAAGAGATCTTGAAACTCAGTGATAAAATTTCTATGTGGGAAGATTTATCTGTTTAGTTTCTTCTAAAAGCAACCAAGAACGCTATTAGCCACTATTTAAAATGTCAGCATTTCCCATAATTACCACGCAGTAGTGGCTTGCATTACAACAGTTTTCCTTTGTATTCAATAATTAAAGCATGTTAGTTGAAAAAAGATGGCACTATCTGGTATATGTTGACTTTTGAACACGTCCTGCCTTATCTGTTCTGAAGCGTAGCTCTTTGCCAGCTGATCATCACTGCTTGATCATCAATGCCTGTCTTCAGACTGTGTTAGATGGATTTATGCTTCTCTACATGGAGGGATTTTCATGTTACACCCTTGTCAGACCACACAGCTTTGACCCTGAACCTGGTAAAGTGGAGATGCTATGTTGAGTCAACAGTTTTCAGAGCTGTAATCAGGCTAATCAAACACAAGTTCAGTGACAAAGATTCCTGGCACAGTCCTTTACATCTGGGATGGTGCTTTATTCTCTCTGAATGAGTCTTTCATGAACACTAATGATTTGCTAGCTAGCAGTAGATATATTGCTGCTAGTAGCACATCTCATTGCCTCTTGAAGCTTTCTGTTATTGTATGTTATTTCCATGTCTACTGAAAGGCCTTGCTTTTACATCAGATTTACAGTAGAAATAATTTGTCCTTTTATTGGCCCCAGCATGTTGAATGCCCCTGGAAAGGTTCAGCAAAGATAGTTGCACTGCAGGGAAGAGTGTCTGCTTATGAAACTCCACTTTCAAATGAGCTAACAGCAACAATGAGACTTGATGAAGTGCAGAAATTGGCATAAGACCACTAGTTTGCCCTTCTGGAAGACTTTAGAAAGCAGAGGATAACAATTGCAGATTAAATATTCTGGAAGAGCTTCAGTTACTTGGGTGAGGCACAGAGCTGAATCCTTTACGAAGTTCACTCTGGGCCAAACAAAAAGATCAGCTTTTCCATTCCACATCTCCTCTGAAAAGTGTTGTCTCTGATTGCAATGTGCTCCCCTAGGCAGCTGTTCACTACTTAACTGTACAGAAACCATCTCACCACGCTGAGAGCAGCTGAAAGCAACGGTGATGTGAATCTGCTCAACCTTGTTCACACTGAGTTCCAGAAAGGATCCCCAAACAAGGCAGAACATCTACAAACGTGGTCAGTTATTGACTAATCTATTTGATACTTCACAAACAAACTAGAAGCAAGCGAGGGACAATTCTGTGTGTGTGAGACTTTGTTCTGCTGTTTGCTGTCGTGACAAAGAGCTTTGGCATGAAATTGGAGTTTTAGGCCATTTGGACAAAAATACATAGACCCCTAGGTGCCAGTAATTTCAGCTCAGCTCAAGTGGATTTGCGGACCAAAGACTTGACATCTTACATCCTTACAGCTTCCAGATGTTTTTTGCCTTGTGAGAAACCCCGGTGTGTTATATGTGATCTCATGGCAACCTCATGGGGCCTCAGTGTAGAATGAGAAAGGTGTTTAGGTGCTTGTATCTGCAGGAGAGCACCTGCTAGGATCTATAAAATATCTTTGCACACTCTGATTTTTTGGTGGAATTTGGATACTTAAGGTTTGCCTATGCTTTCCTAAGTCCCACTAGCCTTATCACCTGCTTATTTATGTGCCTTCAAAAATCTGGCCCAAAGATTGCTGATGTAGCAAAGGTCATAAATCTCTTCACAGAGATTTTTCCACACATATATATAAAATAGTAAATACCACTGAGCCCTCCACTTTGTTCCAGGCAGATATCAGACCCCATACAGCCTCGTGCTTCAGGTCGTTGTTTACATCAGTATAAAGCGGGACAGTTTTTATTCATTCCTAACTATGATTTGTCTGCTTAAAGACAGTAACAAAGAAAATCCACTCTGAATTCTGTTTAATCTGTTTAAACTTTTATAGCTGCTTTAAGTTTTTGGAAGTACAAAAAATCTGGAGCATTATCTGCTCTAATCATGTGAGTACAAAGCAAATCATATCTTGGGCTGCATCAAGAAAAGTGTGGCCAGCAGGTCAAGGGAGGTGATTCTTCCCCACCACTCTGCTCTCATGAGATCCCACCTGTAGCTCTGTGTCCAGCTCTCGGATCATCAATGTGAGAAGGACATAGACCTGTTGGAGCAGGTCCAGAGGAGGCCACAAAAATGACTGGGGGCTTGGAGCACCTCTCCTGTGAGGACAGGCTGAGAGAGTTGGGGTTGTTCAGCCTGGAGAAGAGAAGGATGCAGGGAGACATTACAGGGCCCTTCCAGTACTTAGTGGGGGGGGGGGTAGAGGAGAGCTGGAGAGGGACTCTTTTAGAGGGATTGTAGGGATAGGACAAGGAGTAATGATTTTAAGCTGAAAGAGAGTAGATACTAAGAAGAATTTATTTTCTGTGAGGTTGGTGAGGCACTGGAACAGATTACCAAGAGAAGTTGTGGAAGCCTGCTCCCTGGAAGTGTTCAAGGCCAGGCTGGACAGGGCTTTGAGCAACCAGGTCTAGTCAAGATGTCCCTGGCCTATGGCAGAGGTTGGAGCTAGATGACCTTTAATGTCCCTTCCAATCCAAACCATTCTTTGCTTCTATGAAAGTAGGTGAAAAATGCTACTTCTGGGACAAGAAGATGTACATTTTGATGTCTGACACTCACTGCACAGGTACTGTAGCACTGGGCAACCAGTTAGTGGTCCAGGTGGGGAGCAGATAGCGAGACATAATTCTCCTTGACTAGAAGTGATGCCACTGGTCAAGAGAGGTTCCTAAGCCTGATAAGCGCTCCTTTAAAGCCTTCTGGTCGACCTGTTGGAATGATGGTCCTGGGCAAACCTGTCTTGTGGTACCTGTACTCTTTTTCTAAATTTCCAGGCTGTGGAGAATCAATGTTGTGAAACATCCAGCCAGGCTCTGTTAAATCTTCTCCTCCATAACTGCAATGCTATTAGCAACCATGGCAAACATTTCCTCTCCTGGCTTTTCATTGCTGTCAAATACTTTCAGAATTACAATTTAGTGTGTGTTAAATTACTTTCACTGGTGTTTATGCAGCAGCACTGCATATCATTATGTCAAGTCTCATTCCCATATTCTTAATCACTGTGTATTACTTTGTTGCATGAGTGTTATTATCACATGAGTATTACTGCTTGGTTTTTGCTTTTTTCCAGTCGACTAAGTTTTATCCCAAGTTTCAAAGTCATGATGAGCCTGCCCTGCCCACAACTCAGTAAACCGATATAACTGTTCCCATTGCTATGAGACCTGCATCCCACTGCGCTTTTAGAGTTATTATTTCAGTGATATGAAGGACTCTTGTGCATGTGAGTGTTTGTATTTACTCTGTGTTTCTGTGTCACCCAATAAGCCCATCCGGTTGCTAAGTAGTGTTGGGTTTAGAATGAAACGAAAAATGTTCAGCTTTATTTTTTCTGGATCTGTTTTATTTTTAAAAAAAGAAAATAAATTTAATTAAATATTCTCTCATTTAAGATTCAGCTTCTGCCCTCAGATTCTCAAGAATAGCCAGTAAGACTAAGCAGAGTCATGTGCATGTACTTTGGGAACAGAAGCCCCATTTTCTCTCTTTGTTCTCTCTCACTGTCTGCCAGCCACTCTTCATTTGGTAACTTCTAAAAATTTAATTAAGGGCCAGGTGACTTATCTTTCAGATCATCTATGAAAAAATAGCAGGTCCTAGGAACATCCAAGTTCATTCCTCTAGCTTTACTATTTTTATATTCTCCTATACGGAGCTTCTCGAAATAGCGTTAGATCAGCCACTAACTCTATGGTCAAAATTTGTTTGTAGATTTTACACGCTTGTTGTAAGTCTTTCCAATTATTCTACACATTTTCTCTGCAGAAATGTCAAGTTTAAAATAAGCTCACTGCCTCTCTTTCTTTCCTTCCCTCTGCCTTGGCTCAGAAAAGCAGCATTTGTCAATTGACTGAGCTGGAGGTGAAGTGCCAAGAACTTGCAAAGTCTGCTCTTGGCACAGCCAAGTGCTCGTGGTGTGCAGTCATGAGCAGGGCCCTTCTCCATGCTGAACTTTGAAGGAGCCTCAGGCTGGACTGCAAATTTGCAGATATGGTTTTGTCCTTTTACTTAATTGCATCCACATTTTGAAGCCTGTAGTGAGTATTGGCTTGACTGGCAGCGATAATCAAAGAGCTGAAAACCTCTCATTTGTGTTTGCATCTACAAAGCTGCACCTGCAAAGTGTTTCTTGCAGTTTCCATCACCACATGAAAGAAACAAAGCCACTTTTAAAAACAAGCTTTAAAAGATGTTTCTCTTATGTAAATTGGCGGTACAAAGAAACATCTATTTAATAGAGATATTGTGAAGATTAAGTAGTTAAATATTTAAAGATCTTTGAAAGCATCTGTAATTACCTTCAGTGAGTGTAGCTTAAATATTTTCCTTAATACAGAGAGGAAGCAGAAACTCAAAGTACTTGTGTGTTACCTTCCTACAAAGCCACTTTCACTGCTTCCCCTGTATTTCAGAAATAATGCATTACTGTTTTTTTTCCCAGGAAGAATCTGTTTTCCTTCAATTATTTGTGACCTATGAAGAGTAACTGATGTTAAATATCCGCTAGATCCTGTTTATTACAGCTATCAATTTGGCAGTGATTAATAAATCGTATTTTACTTTAGTGAGTAATATATTGCTATAAATTCTTTTTTTTTTTATCCCCCCACTCCCTTCAGCTGTTCATTATTCTCTCCTATTTCTTCTTGATTAAGATAGATTGGTTACCTGGACTTTCTAAAGCAGTGAATGGGTCATGCACATGCATGGGTCAAGACAGTGTTGATCTGCTCTTCGGAGGAACATTTGCAACTGCAGCCTCATAGACCCTCTAAAGGGGAGCTACAGGAAAGCTGAGGAGGGATGCTTTTTTAGGAAGTGTAGTGATAGGACAAGAGACATTGGTTTCAAAACTGACAGAGGGTAGATTTAGATTGGATGTTAGGAAGAAATTCTTTTTTGTAAAGTGGAGAGACACTGGCACAGGTTGCCCAGAGAAGATGTGGATGCCCTCTCCCTAGAAGTGTTCAAGGCTGGACGGGGCTTTGGGCAACCTGGTCTGGTGGAAGATGTCTCTGCCTATGGCAGAGATTGGAACTAGATGATCTTTAATGTCCCTTCCAACCCAAACCATTTCATGATTCAATGACTCTTCAAAAGTCAGAAATCCAAAGACTTAATTTTTAACTTTTCTGTCCTCTCTCTCGCAGATTTTAATCCTTTCTTTCTTTATCTCTCAAGGCCTTGGTCCCTCAGACCAACTTATTAATATGTGTTCTGCAGTGTCCCTTTCTCCTGTCCCTTCTAAACAAGCTCATTTAGCAGCATGAACAGTTCAGCTATGAGATGATATTGTGATTTTTCATTCCACAGGCAGTGCACACATAAAGCCTTGTGGTTATTTCCTTCCTATAGTGCTATTTGCTCTTTCTTTTATTGTATATTTTCTGATGAAATTACAAACTGTACTCTTTCCTTACATCTTAGTTTAAAAATCTGTATTCCAGGTGTTTGTCTTCTACATTCCTTCAGTAAAAGCTCTTGACACTGGGTCTTCTTTCTCCCTCCCTCCGTACAAAATCAGAAAATTAACTTTTTTTCAGGAATGCAAATGCATCTCTATGGGAGATAGTGGTACATCCCACTTACTTGACATTCTATTCACTTCTTAGAAGAGATTACATGTGAAAATTAATCTTCATAGAAATAGAAGAACCTGTTCCAGGAAACATTGTTCTTTCATTTTGTCACGTATTTGCTTACTGGGCTGTCATCTTGCTACAGTTTTTGAAGACTTGCTGAAACTGTAATAGGGTTTCAAGTCCGCCAAATTTAAGTCTTCCTGTTGCACTGATAAGAAAAGAACAGGTAAGATATGCTCCTTCAGGGATGTTCAGCAAATTGTTCCTGGGCACCTTTAAAAAAATTGTGATCTCATGACCACTAATCAAAGACACTGCCATATGGTGGATTTCCAGTGATTGATTTGCAATTTTTAAGGGTTTGGTGTCCACACTACTGAATCAAAACTGGCCATAATCAGGCAAATGCAGGCAGAGAAATCAAAGATGAAACTCTTATAAATTGATCTACTGTTCCAAATCTTTTTCTCTTAATCAATGCTAACAGACATTAATAAGGCAGGATATGGAAACTTAATCCACTTACTGTCTGATAAACTTGGTGGCAAAACAAGATCAATAGTACAATTTGTCCTGGATTCTTAAAGTACTGAGAAAGTACATTTGTATCGCAGGACGAGAACAGCATGGTAATGAGAAACAGAGAGAGGGGAGAAAATGGAGTGTTTTATGCACCCTAATACTGGGGGAAAAAGCAGCAGAAAGGATTCTTGGAAGAAACAAACAAATAAACAACTCCACACTCTTCTGTTTCTTGCCAGTGCTTGATTTGAGGTGGAGCTGTGGTGTTATTCAGTATAATGTGGATAGGAAAATGTCTTTCTTTAAGTTGCTGGCTTGATTAGCTTTTAAACCTTGAATTCAGTTCTTAGCATTCTTAGTAGAATGATAAACTCTTAAGGGGAAAAAGCTTCATCTTAACACATAGTCTTATAATGTTTAAACTTTCCTCTGTAATGCATGGTGGAGTTAATTTGGCATTTCAGACGTTTTATATATCTCTCGTTTATATATATCTCTCGCTTAGCATGCTCAGTGCTAGTGAATTTCTCAGCAGCAGTGTTAATGATGCTATTGTAAAACTCTTTTTGATGTTAATTTGGCCAAGGTTTCTTCACAAATCCCACAGGAACAGCAGAGGTGTCTGGCTGTTCTCATGGTATTGTGGGAAGTTCTGCTCAGAAGAGTTTTTCTGGACGAAGGCAGGTGTGTGTGTGACTGTAGCCCTAGAAAGAAAGTGTTATTGGACAGGTCGGTTTGAGAGTTTTCCGAAAGGCAGTCATTCTGCTACCTTGTCCACCTTTCTAAGGTTTTTCAGGCTCTTAAAGTGGCTGTTGATTTTGCACGATGGGGTGGCTACAGGCATGGGAAACAGCCTTGCGCAGGAACTTTAATTCATGTCAAGTCAAATACACTTGCTCTCAGAGCAGGCTGCTGAAACTCTTACAAGCTCAGAGACACAGAACATGTTCCCCCCTCCATGAGTGGGCTTGCCTTTGTTAGAGCTGAACTCTCCTTCTCCACGGCATACCTGGGTGCCAGGCAGATACCTCTCTCCTGTGACTCGTAAAGCCAAACTGCACTTCAGGAGGCAGAAGAAAGATGAGGTTGTAATCACTCTCCACCATTAAAAGGGATGAAGGAAGAATGGGAAAAAAGCAATGGCTTTATTTATTTATTTCTTTTTTCTCTCACAGCCTTGCAGGAGCTTCCCAGCACTCAGTCCCATCCCTGAGGCTGCATGCTTGCCGAGTGTTTGAACATGGCAATAGGCTTGGCAGTTACTGTCTGAATTTTACTCTTTGAGAAATGAATAGTTTAAATGGGAAGAACTTTCACAAGCAATAAAAAAATCTGAGTGTGGTCTCTGTTCTGCTGGTGCCATTGACTTCTATGTCTACTGGTTAGAGCAAAATATGCCAAAAAATATATATTTTTTTGCAAATGATTGATGAAGGTCTAAGAAGGAGGGAGAAGGATCTACTTCTCATTGGAACTGTTTTAAAATGGCAGAAGTCTTCCTTTACTGACTTATGAGAATTAGTCTTCTATTTAAATATGAAATTGTTAGTCAAGTTTCCTATTTTAATTGAGTAGTTTTGGATATTGCCACTATGAAGAGATGGACAAGGGAATCAATAGTCTATAAAGTCATCTGTGAAACAAACTGACCTTTATCCAGTCAGTTTTCAGAAATAATTATTATGTTACCAATTTTCTTTCCCACTTTCACGTGCCGCACTGCTCTACCTTTGTTCGAAATAGGGAGGTACCACAGTATCACATAAATTTTTTTATTTTTGTCACATAGTGTCTTCCCAAGTTATGCAAAGGAAAACTTACCTAGTGCGAGTTCTTGGGAAGATGAGGTGGTAGAACCTGGCTGCAGTGTTTCCAACCCAGTTCAAAGAAACTAAGAAAGTTTAAATTAGGAAGAGAATATTCTTTGAGTGTGTAAGTCAAGGCAACTGTTTAAAAAGGAAATTAATGTTCCTGGGATTCTTAAGCACTCTTAAATCCTATTGGACCTAGTAGGATGTAGCAGGTGACAGTAGCACAGGGCAAGATCGTCTCAGTACCTTGTGAGGTTTAGTTGCCACTAGTAAGTACAGCGTGTGTGTGGGTTTGATAAGGTCTCCTATTTAGCAATTTGTATATGTTGAATTCTGAGCAAATGGCTTTTTTTTTTACATAAGAAAATATTATGCTTAATTTTGAATGTACTTATCATATTCATTCTTTGACAGGTTCTTCTAGTCCGGTATTTTTCACAGTTCAGCTTCAGTCGTCAGCCTGCACCGTGGGACCGCTATTGACCATGCATTTGCTGCATCACTTGCACCAGGACAATTTTCAAGATCCAGGAGAACTCAATACTTCTGTGATAAAGAATTTGGACATAAAGACCAGCCTGCATATTTGTGTCCCTGAATTACTTCCGTTTGAGGAAAAAGCCGTGTACGATTGGATAAGGTCGTGAAACATGATTTAAAAGCATCACTAGTGGAAAAGTTCATCCGGAAGTGGGGGGAAGATACACTTCTTGAACTTTATTGATTTGAATCATGGATCTATATAGAAGCAGATATTGATATGATGCACTTGATGTGCTGAATGGACATTCTTTGAAAAGTCACATCCATCTTCCCTAAGTCATCACTGTTCTCTTAGTAGGCCATATTTTTTAGGGAGTTATTCAGCATGTGTATGAGCTTTCCTGGTCCTAAATATTTTTTAGCTGCTTATTTCTTCCTGAGTGAAAATTGGAGACAGTGCAGCCCATGAGTTGCTGTGAAGGCATCGAAATAACATTCCTCACTTTTAGGGGACTGGTGTGGTGGCATGCAGAAATCTAATGTTCCATGCAATATATGATTTTCCACTTTATTGAAGAAATAATTCTGGGGTTTTTTTTGTAGATTTGTGAACTTGCAGTCTTGAATGCATTGTGCTGCAGGTCACAAATCATTTTATCTAGAGCCTGTTCCATCTTTAATGAAGAAATATATTGTAGTTTGTGAAAAAATTGATTTTTGAGTTAAAATGTAGTTTTAAAATGTTCAACATTTGTTATTAAATTATTTTTTTTAAAGTATCAACTTTGTGAATTAATTCTTTTCTGAGGGACATCAGAGAGCGAACTGCTATGGAGGAATACTTTTAATCACAAGCTTGACTTGCGCTGTGGATGGAGGGATGCTTTGACCTTGTTTGCATATCTAACTTCTTCCAAGTGAAAAGTCCTGTCTGAAATGTAAGGAATTCTATATGTAACTATTACACGCATGCCTACGTGCTCGTACTAGCAGGAAAACTAGCCAGCTGTTATATTTGCGTCCAGCGGATGACTCTGAAACTTTCATCCTTTACGGTTCCTGGTGTTGCAGCAGCTGAAGCAGGAGCCTGTAAGCCATAAGTTCAGTTCTCAGAGCTCCTGCTGACTTATTTGGGACCTGGTTTAGTGGTCATGGTAGTGTTGGGTTGACCGCTGGACTTGGTGATCTCAGAGATCTTTTCCAACCTTAATGATTCTGTGATTCTATGATTATATTTTGAGCCTTCAGCAGGGCATGTAACTATTGTGTGCTCCTTTCCAGTGTGCCATAAGAGGTGGATAGCATCTATCCATCTATCTGGTTAGCACACTGTGGGATTTCATCCAGTCATTTTTGTGCACTGCTTTGGGAATTTTTATGCTGAAGGTAGTAGTACTATTTCTTCTAATTCCCTGTTCACCTGTGCTACAAAGTAAGTAGGAGCTTCCCGAGATCACAATTGCTTTCTTAAAATGGCTATTTATTTCTTGATTGAGATTTACTTATTTATTTACCAACAGCCAGAGGTTTTGCAAGCTAATAACCTGCAGGCCTGGAAGAACAGTTTTTGTATCTTTGCCAGCCAGAGGTAGATTGTTTATATGCTATGTATTTCTATTCAGATTTTCATAGGGGAATTCAAATCTTAGAAATGAAACTTACTTTATTTTCACTCTGATCTGAGAGAAAGATCTATCATGAGCTGCTACACTTGGTGAAGTAGGCTTTTCTCCTTTCCCTAGAGAAACGGAGCTTCTTGTGCCATAGCAACTGTTTTCTTTATCGCAATGAAGGAGGGAATTCAGAACCTACCCAATGTAAAAGCTTTGGTAAATAGGAGCACCATTATTTCTTTCTATTTTAACAACAGGAGGGTCAGTGCTATAACATTTGTGTAAGAGCTAGGCTTTGGGGCTTGTTCATTAGAGGAAGAAGAAACTATTTTTTCAAAATATAAGATTTTGACCTTTCTCTCTGCTCCACAAAATGAAATTATCCATAATGTCGAAGTATAGAAGTTAATTATCTATTTTTTAACTTATGTAATAACTTTCATGTAGACCCAATATGGACTATTTTGAATTTGCAGCAAGGCAATTAGTTGAAGACAGATGGTTTCCCTAACCATGAAGATGGTTTCTGTCTTCAT
>NW_009727753.1:68201-133333 GCF_000703405.1 Apaloderma vittatum
GTATGAAAATCCTGATAGCCTTAGAGGCAGGGAAATGAGACTTCTCTCCCTATAATTATGGTCACTGGGACTGCGGAGTTGGTTTCAATCCTTGGGGATGCTTGGAAGAACAGCAAGTATCAGAGACGAGATCATGAGATGGTAAAATGCTTTGCTTCTTAAAGGGATGTTCCATTAGTTCTTCCTGGTCAGGATCCGATGTGTGCAGGGACCTTACCTTCACGTACAACATCCCTAAGATGATAAATCATAACCTGTAGGCAAAAGCCATTCGTTACGGAGTATTAATGTTGAAATAATTAATATGACTAATCTAGTCAGTCTTAAATCTACTCCTTAGAACAGCAAGACACCTCAGACAACCCTGTCCGCCCATTAGGTAGGCTCAGTCCTTTAGCCTCAGTTGGCCTCTGCAATAGAGGCTGCAGATTCTTAATATTTGTTTTCTCCCAAAAGAAGCGACTGGAGGGCAGCAATCACTGTTGTTTGGGTTATTAAGCTCCAAATCTTGTTTACGGGCCAAGAGTAAGCAGATGTTATATTTAAGTAAAGCCCTTCTTGGTATAATTGAAATCATAAGAGTCTAACCATTATTAAGCTAGATTTAGCTGTTTGAGAAAAAAAAGGTCAGTTACCATTGTTATGCTCACATTTTTTAGTTTCTACTCCTGTTCTTTGTGTTGTACTCGATCTTCCACTGCTTCTCTGGCTCCTAGGGTTTGTAGTTTCAGTCTGGAGTGTGGGATCTCACAACAGATCACTACCATGTGGAGCTGTCTGCTGGGAGGAGTGTGATGCTGGTGTTGATGGCTTCTTCCTCCTTCTAGGGTTTACTTGGGGCCGGTTTTATGTTTTCTAACACACTTTTATGCCTTTGCTCATTCTTCATTTGTCTGCAGTTCCAGGTTATATCCAAATATTCTATATTTAGTGTCTTTTTTTGTGTGTGATATATTATTTATGTTTTTAACACACTTTTATGCCTTTGCTCATTCTTTTGTCTGCAGTTCCAGGTTATATCCAAATATTCTATATTTAGTGTCTTTTTTTGTGTGTGATATATTATTTCTTTGTTACCTCTAAACACAGGTTTGTTCAGCTTCAGGTCTTCACTTCCTTTAATTGAACATGACTGAGTTATTTATAGTGATGAAATCTCCAATCCCAGCCTGTGCCCCATCTCCTATCATCCCCTGTCTATAATCCTCCATGCCTGTGTCTCCACTTCTGAAAGTCTCTGTTATTGTATCAGGCTTCTATTTCTCTGTACTGCATCATTGGGTTAGAGACATACATACCTCTCTCTCCATGGAGTACTCGCTTGTTATTTCTGTCTCTATAAAACTATAGTTGTGCCACATGGAAATAAATGTAAGTAAAACAAGTTAGTCATAGAAACTCAGCCAATTAAAGGAATTGCTGTGTCAGCTAAACCAAGTTAAACTACAGGCAAGTCAAGAAAGGTTCAGTGGGAGTAAGCAACAAGGCTCAGTCCTGAGGTCTAGAAAACTCAATACAAAACTAAAGGCCTGCTGTTAACAATTAAAGAAATTGCTGTGTCAGCTAAACCAAGTTAAAATAAAACTACAGGCAAGTCAAGAAAGGTTCAATGGGAGTAAGCAACAAGGCTCAGTCCTGAGGTCTAGAAAACTCAATACAAAACTAAAGGCCTGCTGTTAACCATAGTAATATTGAATTACTAGAAAGGGTGAATTAAAACTCTGAGAGCTTGAGATGAATCTGTCCTATTCTTTCATTAGAGAACAGGAGCCAGGAACTTTGTAGCAAAGGTCAGGCCACAGAGAGATATTTTCAGGAAGATTAGGTTGTCTTGTTGGGCTGAAGGAAACTTATCTGTCGTTCATCTTTTTTTATCAATCACTCTTTTACCTCCATCCCCCACCCACGTTTCCCTCTCATTAACCATTTTTTTTTCCCAGATCTGCCATAAGTGTTGACCTACCAAAGATGTCTACAAACTCTATGGTGGCTGGGTAGAGGTGAGAGACTGAAATTAATTTCCCTCTATCCCAGAGATGTGGCAGCTCTACACGTCTCCATACTGCTCATCCCACTGCCGTCCAGTTGCCACGGCCAGGCAGCGTGTTCACAGCTACAGCTTCTTTCCCCACCAGCAGTTTGAGGGTGTGACAGAGAGCAAAAATTACTGGAGGGGGAAAAATAGTAAAGATATGTGACAGCAGCTGAGGATGCTTTTCATTCATCCCTAGGTGCTCTCCCACCTCTGCATGTTGGTTTTCTTTCCCATATTCCCCATTTGTCTTTATTTCTTCTCTTTCCAGGATGGACCTATTGTCTGCCCTGGTGAAACCTCTCATCTACTTTTCTTTCTTCATTTAAAAGAGGGATATACGCTTATTTCAAAGTGTCAGGGAACAACGCAGACTTTGGGATCAAAACAGGAGATCAGTGGTAGTGCTGCCATTGTTCTTGACGGTGCTAGAGGTGGCTGGGCGTGGAGAACACACAGTCAGCATTTTGAAGCCTATTAAACAGTCATATTACATGACACACGTATCATGACAGTCATATGAGAGTTCTGAGCATCTAGGACTTTGCTTTCAGTTTACTAATGTCTCTGCCTGCAATAAAGGCCATTTTTGGTCAGAGTTTTTCAGAGGTGCCCATGCTTGTGGGCTGTTTCTTTACGTCTGCCACTTTTTGAGTACTACAGGAAAATTGAAGTTTATAGGTAAATTCATTCTGAGAGTTGGAATTAAAGGAAATGTTATGACATTTCAAAGAAATATATTTTACAGTGAGAGTAATTGATGGGTCAGCAATGCAGTTCCTCTACCTAAGAGTGATTTCCCCTTGATTAAGTTTTCCAAATAAAATGTTTTGTAAGATAACATGAGACATGTCAAACTTCATGTTATTTGGCCTTGGCAGAAATGGAATAGAAAATGGAAAGCAGGTTTAAATTTGTTAAAGTACAAGCTTAGGCAGTGATTAGCATATTGCTTGTTATTTCTTGCTATGTCCTTGCAAAGTGCTCGGTTTCCATCAGAGTAACTGCCATTTAGTATACATTCTCTAAATGCTAACAAAGAAACAAGTTCCTAAATATTTATACATTCCTAAATATCTATACATTTAACAACTACATTTATGCATTTAGCAAAAACCACTTTCTATCCTTTCTCAGCCTTCTCAGCCTCATTTATAAAAGACTTTTGTGATTTGTGGCAAGTACTGCCCATAGGATGGGATTTTTGACAAGAATTCCAAAAGAAAAGTAATAGAGTTCATGGAAACAATCAGAGTTGCTCCTTTTGGCCCACTGCTCTGTAAATTCCAAATTCTAGTTAATAGATTTGTAAAGCAGAGAGTCACAAGGGACCATTGGCTCATCTGGCCGGATGGCCCATATATCACAAGCAGTTGCACTTTATGAAATACCCTTTACCAAGCTCTGTGGTGTTTACGTTTGGATAAACATCTTTGCCAAAAAGGCATTCAATTTTGACTTTGATACATCACAGTAGGAAGAATCAGCAATTTCCACAGCAGTCTGTGCCATTAATTTCCTGGGCGATTACTTTCCTGGTTAAAAGATATGGTGTATTTCTGGATTGAAGTTGCCCAGTTACACCTTCCAGACATAGTTTCTTGTTATACCGTTGGTAAATTAGAATTTGTTATTGACACCATGTACTTTTTTAAAGAAAAAGCAGGGGTTAGAGAGATGCCTTTTTTAATAGAGCAAACTCTTCAAGGGGCTCTCAGTGAGGCATTTCTCCCATTCAGGTTTTTCTGTGGTCACTGGTTACTCCAGCAAACTTGAGTAATCTGCCCTACCTGTGAGAGTTGGATTAATCCAACCATGGTTGCTCTTTTGCCAGTGTAATACCCAACATGACATAAGACTTTCAGGTACTTTCCATTGCACAGCTAGAAGTTCATTTGCAGAAGAAGCCCAGATAGAAGATTATCTGTCTTACTCATGGGACTGGAATTATCTCAGAGAAGATTGCCTCAGTTTTCCTATTCTGAGATTACTGAACTTTGCACAGTTTAGTTTTAGACAGGTTCCAGTTTTACTTTTTCAAAGACAGGGCAATAGACTTGCTGAGAATTGGATAATTATTTAACATGTCCATCCAGACTGAGTTGTCTTCTGCTTCCCTTTGCCATCACCATTCCAGTTCTTCGATTTCTGCTCTCTTTGCTTCTCTTGAGTCTATGACACCAGCCTCTGCGTGTGCTTGTTCAGGAAAGCTTTGTTAATGTATATGGGATGTAGAACCAACTTATTACATTTTCTTCCCGGATGGAGGTACATTAATATTGGTGCAACTCGATGTGGGATTGAGCAACTCAAGGTATTTTTGAGCAGGATCATTTCAGCCTTTCTAGTCCTTGGTCCTGCTGTTCATAAAAGAAATCACTTTCCCATACGATGTAACTTAGACTTTCCTCAGAAGAACTGAATTACTAGCTGTAAGCTATTACAAATAAAGAAAAAATATTTGTCTCTCCAAAAAGAGAAATCACAGGTGGGGAGAAGCATAACATAGCAACAACTCTTGAAGTAAGTAGAGTGAGAAAAAACAAATGTGGAAAATAAAACCATTGGCACAGGCTTAAAAGAGTAATAAGAAAAAATTGCAGAGCAAAGCAAAGCAAACAGGAAATCAGGAATGATGGGAAGCATTACTTACTGTCTGTGAGAGATGAACTGAATTATTTAGACAGACTTCTTTCACCATCAAATGAATGAATATGGACTTTAAATAAAAAGTTGACTAATCTGTAATTTCCTATTTAATTTCAAATAAATTTTGTATCATTTTATATTATTCTATATTAATGACTTGGGTACAAGAGTGATGTTATTTACGAGATGCAGGATGATTGTATATTCTTCAATGTGAATGCAGATTGCTGAGTAAACTTGTTCCTGGAAACATGAATTTATCTTGATGACGTACTTCTGCCCAGGAACTGTATTTGTCTTATTGACAATGTTACCTTCTCTGTGAATGGAGCTGGCATGATGAATCACTGCAGTGTCCTATGGAGCTTAGTCCTGCACATAAAAATCAAGCAACAACATTCTAAAGAGATTTGTTTAAAAAAAAAAAAATTAGCTTTGTTTTACTGAGCTAGAATCTAGATCTCCACAGTGTCTTGTAACAGTGAGTTTCACCATCCAATTCTGCTCTCTTTAGAGTTTTTTCTTCCTCTGTCATGTAACTACCCACTTCCAGTTGCAGTGATTGTACCTGTGATAGATTGACGTGAGTCACGAGAATTCCAAAATGGCTTTGTCCACAGTCAGGAGGATATAATTTTAATTTCTATTAAGTTTCCAGAGACACTTGGGAACTTCCAAAACTATAAAATAATATGACTGCTGGAGTTTTCTGCCCTCAGTGCTCACACCTTTGTCTTGCAGAACTGCATTAGTGGCGGAGGGTTCTTAAACTGTGGAGTATTGTCTCCTCTCTGTGCTATTCCCTTTCTGGAGTCAAACAGAACGTTCTGGTCGTTCACAGTCTGCTATCAGAAAGATGTAGGTGTTCTCAAGTCTGATTCTGGCACTTTATATTGGCTAAAAATAGCGTCTCCCTTCCAGAGAAGCTGAGATGGCATATCATGACTTACTCAGCCGACCTTAACATGTGCTGTTTCCGGGCTAGGGGTCTGCACACACCCAACCCACATTTCTGTCCCCTCTCTTCTGTTGGTTGCTGAGCCTGGGTATCTGTGAAGGCAGCTGGTCTTGTCCCAAGTCCAGCAGAAAGGTAGCCAAGGAAGAAAGGAGGAAGGGACGGGGAAAGGGGAAGGGTGAAGGGACATCCGTGACCTTCGGTTCAGTAGTCGTCAATGCCACAGGGCGGTTCACCAGCAATTGTCTATCTTAGACATATTATATGAGCTGAAGGGGATAGAATTATTCAATCCTTCTTCTCCACATATGGTCATCATCTTACATAACTCTTTATGTCTCTTGTTTCTTTTCTCCGAGAGATGCACAGTCCAAATATTTTCCTCAGCAGCCTTGCTGCCCTTCTTTGAATATTCCCTTCCCTAGTTCTGCTACATTTCTCTTGAGACCAAGTGATAAGAGTTGTACACGGTGTTCTAGAGGAAAGGGTAACAGTGGGTTATATAAGGGCACTTAAACACCTTTGGTGGAGTTCAGAGTGTGTATTATCTGCAGCCAAAGGACTGTCCTTCCTACCTCAGAGTCCCTGAGAAGTTTTCAGGATTTAATGATGTGGTTGATATATTGCTTGCTTAAAAGTGCTGTAGCCCGCAGCTGAAAGACAGCATTTGTATGAGTATTTTCTCTTCCCTTCATCCTAGTTTCTTGTGGTTAATACAGATACAACTGTAGGAAAGGTCTCCTGCCTGATTCCCAAGTTCCCATCTCCACCAGCTCCCAGCCTCATGCCTGTGCTCCCTTGGCCCTGCCCCACAGCTGGCTGCTAATCACAAGCTGGTACAACTCTGACCAGCCCCGAATGATCCAGGGCAAATTCCCTGCTGTCCTGATGGGTCCATGTGCTGTCACTGAATTTTATAGTGTCTCTGTTCATTCTGAGTAACTTTAGACATCTGCAGTATAGAACAACCTTTTTATTGCCAGTATGGAGAAAGAGGCATTTTCAAGGTAAGAATCATCCACTGTTTCAGGTGCAGATTTCAGAATAAGAGATCTTGTGTCTTTGAAGTCCTTCTCTTAGACACATTCACACTTTAGATGTCTAGATCTGGTAAGATGAATCCTGCCCTAACTCACAATCTCCATCTGGATTACTGCTGTTTTCTCTGTCCTCCTTTTATTTCTGCAAATCTTTTATTTCTGCCCAGCTCTGGTGTTAAGGTGCATTGATTCTCATTGGGCATATCAGACGTAACACTGCAACAAATAAACAATCAAAGCTGACCTCACAGATTTTGCTTCTGCCTTCTGTTAATCTTTTCTTTCATGACATCAGGAAAAAGAGATAAATGGCAACTGTTTTCTGTCTTTGCATCCACTTTCCAAGTGATGCTTGCAGATTTCATTAACCTTCCCTTTTTGACTATTACACCTCACTTTCTGTTATTGTAAAAGCAAACGATTAAAGTAGTGTCTGACATTTTGTATAGATAAATATGCATACACAGCATATATATGTATATTTTGCTTCACATTACTGTCAGGAAAAAGAGGATATTTTATATTGTGTTGCTTTCTTAGGGCATTAATAGCATACTTATCCTCATACACCTGACACTTGAGGATTTCACTGGCAATTTACATTCTCTTTTTCCCCTGGGGATAGGAAAGGCAGTTCCAAAGACTTGATGCTAGATGCATTCATCCATCACGTTTGGCTGCAGACATAGCTGGCTATTTCTCTTCAGAGCTGTAGTCCTGCGAGGAGACTTATGCTGTTAGCTCTCATCTCAGAGTGGCATTGTACCTAGAAAAAAAGAGACGGGAATACCTGACAGTCAGAGGAAGAAACATGTGGAGGTTCATGGTCATTGGTCAGCACAATAGTGAGATATTTTGCTGCCGAAGCACATTTTTTTAATTTCAGCCTTTTCCCTTCCTCCTGCCAACTTCTCCAAGCTTTGCTCAGACTCCTCCTCACTCCTTCATTTACAGGCATTGCTCCCAGCATTGCAGTGGGCTTGCACTCTCTTCTTTCTCCTCAAGAATAGTGACAGTGACACCCACAAGGATGACCCCATTGGGATTCCCTCTCATATGACCTGGGACCGAATGCCTTGGGGCTAATTTTGGAAACTGAAATCTGCTACTGGTCTCACAGGAACCATAGGTTAGAAGACCCCTGTAGCCTTTCACATCAGGTTTCAAGGATTCTCACATTTGGTACCAACAATCAATATCAGTCTCTAGAAAATGTCATTTTTAATGTTTCTGGGCAAAACTGAGAAATAGCTGACAGCTTCTGAGGGCAGAAGAACTCAAAGGGGAGCTTTGACATGCCCTGTGCTTCTGTGTGTTGTTCTCAGATATAGAATGGCAATGGCCATCTGCTTCTATTCTGGGATGATGTGAGATTTAAAAAAATTATAGGTAAAATCTAATACCTCTTTCTTGTCATCAATTTTGTACTTCAAGGATTTGAGCTTCGTAACTCTTCTTGTCTCCATCTTCATTTATATTGTTCTGAATACAATGCTGCCTGATCCATCCTAAGAGCAGCTGGTAAGAAAAATCTCAGTTCCCTGGCTAGGGAACATACAGAGAAAGAGAAGGAAAAGATATGAATAACGCTTGAAATTGGTACATCCAGCCTGTCTACTGAAACACTGACCACCAGCACTGATGGGAGCTGAGTGGCAAAAGGAAGATCAGAAAACATCTGCACTCTCATTGACTCCAGTGAACGTTTTTAAGAAGTGAGTATTTCTGCACAAAAACTGTCACAAAGGAGAGGTTTTGATTCATTAAATCACAAAAACAAGCTGAGGGGTTCTTTTTGGCACTGAGTACTTTTACACTGCCTGAGACTGGCAAGGAAGGTGGTAAACAGAGAGAGAAATGATAAATGGGAGGGAGTCCTGGAGAGAGACTGCTGGGATTTGTGGTTTTATTTTTGTGGAGTTGCTTCCCTGCCGAGCTGTAAGGAGCCATAAGCAGCACAAGGTGGGCAAGATCATCTCCCATGCAGATGACATAGAATCATAAAGGTTGGAAAGGACCTTAAGATCATCACGTTGAACCTACAGCCCTACACCACCCTAACACTAAACCATCTCCTGAAGTGCCACATCCAGCTGTTTTAAAACACATCCATGAGTGGGCATCTGTTGTTAGGACAAGGAAGATTAGCTTCCATGCACAGATGAGTTAGCAGCCATGGGGTGTAAGGTATGGGAGAGGGATCCCCAGCTTTAGTCCTCTGTTTCTCTTCACCAAGCAGAAGCAAGGAGCAAGCATGGAGGGAAAAATAATTTGCTGTTTATCTATAGATGCAAACAGATGCCTCTCATAAGGGAGCAAATTATCAGCTTCAAGGCATAGTGTGTTCCTAGGTTTGCTTTCTGCTCAGGATATACGGTATCCCTAAATGAGCAGAGGATGCTGCCTTGCAAGGAGCTGGGAAGATTAACAAGAGCGGACATGGAAGAAGGGAAGGTAAAAGTTAGATATAGGGAATAACAGTAACAGAAAAGATACAACTTGAAAAATGTAGTCTCATATCTGGGAAAAAATAATCGGAAACTCAGCTATTCTGCAGGAGAGGGGTGCTTAGAGAGCACTAGAAATGAAAAAAACAACCCTAGAGATATCAATGGGAAACCAATTAGATGTGAACTTGTATTGGAACTAAAGAATATGATTTTTGGGCTACACAGAGAGGCAAAAACATTATCTTCCAAGGAGGTGATGAGCCAGCTGTATAATGTCACATGTGGAATAGTATCTCTGGCATATCAATGCCAGGCTGACATGGATGAATTAGAGGGAATTCAGAGAAATGTGTCATTAAAAAGGAAAGGGCTGGAGAGAATTTTTATATGCAAGAAAGATTAAAAATGTATTTACATGGTTTGGCAGTGACTCAAGTTAGAAAGAACAAAATTCTACAAAAAAATGAGGGCGGTATATAGCAAGGAGGAAAAAAAAACCTTTAGGGTAGCAGAATATGTAGAAAGCACAAAAGGAATCAAGGAGAACATAGGCAAGAAAAAATTCTGTGAGGACAAGACTGATATATATGACCGTGAAATTTCCCTAAGAGGGAAGTGGTAGATGCTCATGATGGGCACATTTCAGTATCATCAAGAACATGCAGAGATGTCCAGGGTAACTCGGGTACAGGAGCAAGTCTGGCCCAGCAGCACAAATCTCCGGGCAGATAGGACTTTTTACAAGAGCATCCACTGACAGGACAAGGGGAAATGGGTTTAAGTTGAAGGAGAATAGATTTATACTGGATCTTAGGAAGAAATTCTTCAGTACGAGGGCGGCAAGACTTTGGAATAAGTTGCCCAGAGATGTTGTGGCTGCCCCCTCCCTGGAGGTGTTCAAGGCCAAGTTGGATGGAGCCTTGAGTAGCCTGATCTAGTTGAGAGGTGTCCCTGCTCATGACAGGGAGGTTGGACTAGATGATCTCTAAGGTCCCTTCCAGCCTAGGCCATTCTATGATTCTATGATTCTATGATCTTCAAGCAAGACCTCTCTGTTGATGAGCAACAGATGAATTCTGAATGGGGCTCTCCCCTTAAACATCTTCCAGATGCGACTTGCTCACCCATTCATGCTTCCTTACACAAATGCAGTTCTGCCTCTCTTCTTCAATATCTTCCAGAGGAAGCCTGGTTTGTAAGGAGACATAGGGGACAAGGGTGTCTTTCTGCAATAGCTACCTTTCAGCTCTTTGCTCCTGGGTCAGATTCAGATCCCTTCCCAACTTGTGCCTGACGTGGCCCCTCTTCTGCTGCAGTCCTTCCCTTTTCCCCTCGTGCTCTCTCTCCTGGTCACACTAGGGCCCACAGAGGTCCCCTGGTTTTCCTACCACATGGCTGCATGTCTTTGCCCTGATGACAGCTGTGCCTCTTCCCCTCCCACTTCCTCAGAAACAAGCGTAAGGAGCTGCTGACGCCATTCAGGGCTGTGTTTTCCCTGCACTGATGCTGTTCATCTGTGATATTTCTGTTTTCCTCAGCAGCGCTGCCGGGCTTGGCGTGTCTTTAGCACCAGTGCACAAATCTTCTTGGCACCAGCTTTATCGCCAGGGTGGAGCTGGAGACCAGCATCCTACGGCATGGCTGGGGCAGGGACTGGTGACCCCAGGCTGGGCTGAAAGCCGGTCCTGGGCCATGGGGGCATGGGGGGGAAGGCCTTGGGCTGAGCCCACAGTTCATGATTTCCAATCAGAGCCCTTTCAGCTACTTGTGATATCTGTGGAGGTTTTTTTAGCTGTTTCTATGGAGACTATGATGTCTTCTTTGATTGCAACTTTATAGGGGGATTAGTAAGAGCGTGTGGCCTTTCAGGGTTTGAGCGCCAGTGCAGCATAGCAAGTGGAGGTCTGATGGCTGTGTAAAGACCTTTGTATTATTCAGCAATTAATATTCTTTACTGATACCAAAACCACAAAGAACACTCAAGTGTCACTAAGGGGATAAGCAAATTAATGTTGTGCATACCTTATTGTAGTGTTTGCCAATGAATGGTAACCCACCCATGTTTCTGAGGACAAAATTATTTGTCTCTGTTCCTCTCGTGCTCCTTTCAGTTTTATTTTATAAAAAGCCCCACCTCAACACACCACCCAAACAAGGATTTGACTTTGGCTGTGAACTTGTGGAGGGCTCTGAGCTAAAGCTGTTCGTAGTGATGTGTCTGATTTCTCAAAAGCACAAGTTGAGGTGGGGGCTTCAGCTGCAGCAAACGGATCTAGCCCCATTTTGACAGAAACTGCACTCCAAACCTGAACACAGCACCACAAAGCCCCATGTGTTTGCTAGCAGCAGTAATGGAGCTGCTCTTGACTATGGAAAAGTTTGAGCTAGGAAATGGTCAGAAGATACTCCTCAAAAGAAAAAAAATAATACCTCTGGGGGTACATGTAATGTTTGTTTCAGAACACGTTGCATAGCTACTACCAAACAGCCCATTTCACTCACAAAATCCACAAGGTGGAATTTGCTTCTTAAAATTTAGCTGTGTGACACATCCCGTAAGGTACAAATGGACAACACAATTATTTCAAAGTATTAAATGCTGAAGATAAGAGAGTCAAAAAAATCAGACCTATCTCCCCCTTCTATTTTTGTACACTTAACTTCCAATTTTTCCTACTTTCTCGTCAGTGCAAGGACCTGTAACATCGCATCAGGCTGTGGGTGTGCTCTACAGAGAGGACACGATGAGATGGGAAGGTGACACGTGTCACCAGGATGTCCCTTTTGTGCCAGCCATGCAGGAGTCCCTGGTGTACTTCGAGGAGGCACAGGGGAAGATGTGAAAGTTATATCTGCTTTTGCCTGTCATAGAAACAGCACCTGCTGCTGTTGGGCTACAGCATTAATACCACAAAGACAAGGTCGGAGCAGTGCTGCTGGCAGAGATCCTGGGGGACATCAGGAAAAGTGTGTCCAGCAGGTCTAGGGAAGTTCTCCTCCCCTTCTACTCTGCCCTGGTGAGACCAGACCTGGAATACTGTGTCTAGTTTTGGGCTCCCCAATTCAAGAAAGACAAGATCCTACTGGAAAGAGACCAGTGCAGAGCTACGAGGATGATTAAAGGACTTGAACGTCTCTCCTGTGAAGACAGACTGAGAGACCTGAGGCTGTTCAGCCTTGAAAGGAGACGGGTGAGAGAGGACCTGATTAATGTATATAAATATCTGAGGGGTGGGTGTCAAGGGGAAGGGGACAATCTCTGCCCAGTGGTGCCCAGCAATAGAACAAGGAATATTGGGTTTAAGTTAGAACACAGCAATAGAACAAGGAATATTGGGTTTAAGTTAGAACACAGGAAGTTCCACCTCAACATGAGGAAAAACTTCTTTACTGTGAGGGTGGCAGAGCCCTGGCACAGGCTCCCCAGAGAGGGTGTGGAGTCTCCTGCTCTGGAGACTTTCAAACCCCGACTGGACATGTTGCTGTGTGGCTGCCCTCGGGCTCGGGAGCCTTTCAAACCCCTACTGGACATGTTGCTGTGTGGCTGCCCTAGGGGATCCTGCTCTGGCACGGAGGTTGGACTAGATGGTCTCTAGAGGTCCTTTCCAACTCTGAACATTCTATGATTCTATGATTTTATGATCTCCACCAGCCCCCTGAGGCAGTGCCTGCCTTTGCTTGGAGCAATGCACATGGGAGAGCCTGGTCTGTGCTGCAGCATCTTCAACAGCCCCCCAGCTGCCAGTAGCAGTGTGTACCACTGGATTTGTGAAATCTCGGGTAGGTTCTGCCTGTTGTTGCTCCTGTCTTTCATTTGAGATTCAGAGCTTGACAAGAAATGAACCATGTTTCTGCTGCATAAGGGACACAGGCAGTTGTGGTGTGTTGACCTGTGCTGGAGGCCAGGTGCCCACCACAGCCACTCCTATTACTCCCCTCCGCAGTTGGACGGGGAGAGAAAAATATAATGAAAGGCTCGTGGGTTGAGACAGGGACAGGGGGATCTCTCAGCACTTACTGTCATGGGCAAAACAGACTCGACTTGGGAAAATTAATTTATTATGAATCAGATTTAAATCCGCCTTATCCTCATCCCTACATTATTTCTGGTCTCAACTTCTGATTTCTCTACCTCCTCCCTACTGAGCAGCCCAGAAGGATGGGGAATCGGGGTTGTGGTCAGTTCATTACATGTCTCTGCCACTCCTTCTCACTCATGCTCTTCCTCTGCTCCAGCGCGGGGTCCCTCCGTGAGACAGTCGTCCACGAACTTCTCCAGCATGAGCCCTTTTCATGGGGTGCGGTCCTTCAGGAGCAGACTGCTCCAGTGTGAGTCCCCTGCAGGTCACAAATCCTGGCAGCAAACCTGCTCCAGCTTGGGCTCCTCTCTCCATGGGTCCACAGGTCCTGTCAGGAGCCTGCTCCAGCGTGGGCTTCCCATGGGGTCACAGCCTCCTTCAGATGCATCCACCTGCTCTTCTGTGGGCTCCTCCAGCAGCTGCAGATGGATATCTGCTCCATCATGGACCTCCATGGGCTGCAGGGGTCAGCCTGCTTCACCATGGTCTTCACCAGAGGCTGCAGGCATTCTGGCACATAGAGCATCTCCTCTCTCTCCTTCTTCACTGACCCTGGTGTCTGCAGAGTTGTTGCCCTCACATATTTTTCACTCCTCCCTTTAGCTGCAACTGCAGTCATGCAAGTCTCTTTCCCGTTCTTAAACATGTTCTCACGGAGGTGTTATCACTGTCACTGCTGGGCCTGGCCTTGGCCAGCAGTGGGTCTGTCTTGGAGCCAGCTGGCGTTGGCTCTGTCACACATGGGGGAAGCTTCTGGCAGCTTCTCACAGAAGGCGCTCCTGCAACCTCCGCTTGCCATGCAAGCTAAAACAGCTGTGAAGAGCAGACGTGTTTTGGGAGATGTAATCTTCAGTGTACATGGCAAGCCAGGAACGGGGCAGGTCTTCAATCATGTGATGCCGTGGTACAGCTTCTTCAGTTAACCTTGTTACTGCAAATTCCTTGGACAAATTCATTGCAAATTGCTTGGACTTTTTTTGATCTTTCTTTTTTTTTTTTTTTAATAGTATCAGACTCTTGCTGACATCTGAGGTGTGTGTTACAAAGACTGGAAGTCATAAAACTAGAGATAAAAAGTAAATCTTTATACAAGTAAAATCCTGTACTTGCAGTTGTAGCCATTACTTTGCCAAAAAACCCACCAGTGGTCATTATATAACAGCTTCTATAACGTTTCAGAAAGATGGGAAAATTTTAATCTGAATTTTTGAACTAGGCATTTATTTGGTCTGTGGCATCTGAATACGCAACCCCACAATATCACTAGTGACACTGCGATGGGACAGCAGCAGGATTGGGAAGCAGTGGAAAAAGAGGAGCTTGCAACAGACCAGGTGTTGCCCTGAGTGTAAGTAGAAACCTTCAGCAGTGGTTGAAAATACAAGCAACTTGCTTCATGCTTGTAAGAGTACTATATAACATTTGACTAATGAAGGGAAGGGTAAAGAAGAATGGATGGAGTTGGGTAAGCTCCAGAGTTGAGTACGCTCTCTGGTCGGATTTTCTGATCTTAAAAACCATGATGCTGTCTAGTATTTTAAAGAAAAAAATGATTTAAAAGCTTGGATCTGTAATGACCAGAGGTAAAATTTGATTATGTCAATAGTGGCCCTTTCATTGGAATAACGAATAAATATTGTCTTAGTCAAATGAGGTTTTGCAACATGAAATATACTCATACTCCTAGATCAGGATGACTTTGGTGACAGTTATTTCAGCAGTCTTTTTGCTCGGCTTGCCATGCAGTCTGGGACAACTGACCCGTGACCTATTTTTTGCTTTGATAATTCCTGTCTCTGTGTTCCTCGGTTTTGAAAACAGATATAAAGGAGGATGGGCAGCAATTTAATAAATAAGAACTGTAAAGCAGAGCTAACAGAAGGAATTACTTAAAAGGTGGTATTGGTAGCGTCCCTGTGTCCAAAGTGACAAAGGGGCTCAGTAAGGATTACAGCTGTCAAAGCAACAGGCAGGATGGACTTGACTTCCTACAGCCTTTATATTTAGGGGCTTTTAGTTGTCAGCTGTTTCCTGCCTTGTCCTTGGGCTCTATGAGAGCTGCATTTTATTTTAGAGATATTTTGTTTTGACAGTTGTTGGTAGAGAAGTTCTGGATATGAACAGAATGTTATGTTGGGTCCAAGGTAGGCAGATTAGTGTGAGAAGAGTGACATTGGTGGGGATCCTTCAGGAACTTCACCTCTGTAAGGACAGATGCATTGACACAGCTTGTGGGATGCTGATACATTTGCATTTAGGTTAAGATTTACTCGAGTAATACTAAAGACTGGCATAAAACAAAACAGGATATTAATCATTTCCATTCAAATTCCATCCACAGCTTCATGCCATAAAGTCTTCCCCTGAACCTCTAAATGATCCTAAATTCTGTAGCTTTTGGGGAAGCTGGGGACTCTGTTGGAACTAAACTTCTCAGCTGAAGATCATCCTGCTTAATTTCTAATATCTGCACAAATAGCTTCACATCCAGCATCAAATCTCTTCTATGATTTTAATCAAATTTTGGAGAAGCCATTTAAATGTTTAATGGCTGCTCATATAAAAATCAATGCAACTGTATTAAATTTGGTCAAATGTACCTAAACCCTCTGAATATGGATTTGGATCTTATTCCAGGTTCTGCTTTGAAAATGTTGATCAGTAATAAAAGTGACTAATACCTTTGATTGTCGATTCCAATAATGCCTGGGTAGACAATCATCAAGTAAATGGATTTTTTCTTCCCATTATCTTCATCTGAAAGAGGACTGAGCCATTAAACCGACCTAAATAATAAAGAAACATATAACACTCCCCGTGAAAGTGTTTGCAGCTGCGTTGTTCCACCACGCATTCTGTGAAGATTCCATTATAGTAAATTGGAGCTGTTAGTGTCACAATATTGCCATCATTACGTATTCAAAATATGAGTCAGATCCCCAGCACTCCTTGATGTTCTAGTATTGTAAATGTATGTGGTGTTATACTTTCAGTTCTGGTTTCTAAGGACAGGCTGATAGAGTTGGGGTTGTTCAGCCTGGAAAAGAGAAGGTTCCAGGGAGAGATTACAGTCGCCCTCCAGTACTTAAAGGGGGCTACAGAAAAGAAGGGGAGGACTCTTTATCAGGGAGTGTAGCGGTAGGACAAAGGGTAAGGGTTCTAAACTGAAAGAGAGTAGATTTAGATTAGATATTAGGAAAAAATTATTTTCTGTGAGGGTGGTGAAATGCTGGCACAGGTTGCCCAGAGAAGTTGTGGCAGCCCCTGCCCTGGAAGCGTTCAAGGCCAGGCTGGACGGGGCTTTGAGCAACCTGGTCTGGTGGAAGGTGTCCCTGCCTATTTCGGAGAGGTTGGAACTACATGATCTTTAAGGTCCCTTCTAACTCGAACCATTCTATGATTCTATGATATGTACCCCAAATTTGTTCTGAACAAATTGGGAAGGTTTTCACCAACAGGACTGGCATATGGAAGAAATTTGGTGTCAAATCTGCCATGCAAGGAATATCTGAGGGTGACATGGCAGTCACAGCTAGGTCCATGCAGAGGGATAGGGGAGAAGGAATTGGAGCAATGGACTCATGTTAGTGCTTCCAGGAAGGCTGTAGTGATGGTTTCATACATACATCCCTCCAAGCCATTGAACTTCCAAGACTGTTGTCCTGCTTGAGAAATGATAGAAAGCAATGGAATGGGATGCAGGAGCTGTTCATTCGGCTGTTGAAATTAAATCAGAGTAATTGCACACATTATTTTGTTTCTCATGAAAAATTTCCATCCCTCTGTTACCAACATCTGAGAAATTAATTTCCTGGTTACCAAACTGACCACTTTCATAAATGGAGATACACATGGAATTTGTCTCCCTGACTTTGGTAATATTTAGTTTTTTATAAAGCACATTAAACTTTCAAAGACTTTTCAAATGTTATGAAACTAAGCTTCATTCATCTGTTGGCTCTTGTTCTCTTGTCAATGAAATCTTATATCCATCTGATAGAAGTTCCCAGAGCCATTTTATGAGCTTTTTATGGTTTTATTATGGCAGGGCTGTCTAAGTTAAAGGCTTGTCAGATTTGAGAAAGAACTTTTAATTGCCTATTTGTTCTTGCAATATTTTTTCCTTTAATATTTCATTTTTTCTATCTGAGAAATAGATTTGTTTCTGTCTGCTGTGAGCACCCACGCTGCTTTAAGAGTGTAGTGAAGTGAGGACTTATTTCTACGAACCATTAAACTGTCATGATGAGAACGTGACTGTAGGATTCTATTGCATTTCTTGCTGGATCAAAGCAGTCTCAGGGGCTCTGATTCATGATGCCCTCAGGTGCAGGTAGGAAGCTGATGTGATTCCTACTTCCAGCCTGCAGCTTCTGGAGAAATGGCAAATGAATTGAGTATATAAACTTCACATAGAGTTCACATTAATGCTCAACTGTAAATTGAGGGGCCTGAGCGGAAGATCTCTGCTAGAGAGCATTTAATCCTCTACAGTTGCTTGAAAGGAGGTTGTAGTGCAGTGGGGGTCTGTATCTTCTCCCAAGTAAGAGGTGATAGGACATGAGGAAATGGCCTCAAGTTGTACCAGGGGAGGTTTAGATTGGATATTAGGAAAAATTTCTTTACTGAAAGGATTATTAAGTGTTGGAACAGGCTGCCTAGGGAAGTGGTTGAGCCACCGTCCCTGGAGGTATTTAAAAGATGTGTAGATGTGGCACTTAAGGACGTGGTTTAATGGTGGACTAGGCAGTGTTAGTCTTACAGTTGGACTCAATCTTAATGGTCTTCTCCAACCTAAATGATTCTGTAATTCTGTGAGAGAAGAACGGGACCTGTCATCCCTTTTGCCACCCCATCTATTTCTAACTTTAAGGGCAAGAGTCCTCAAAGTTTTCATCTTGAGCTTTTTTTTAACCATTACAGTGCTCTATTTAGAGTACCCACATACCAAACGCTTGCTACCTTTACATTTCATTAGGACCTAAGGCTCTTGATTCATTAACCCTAATAACATCTTGTAAAGTAAGCAACTGATTCTTGCATTAAATATGCATAAATAGTAGTAATAGGTGATCCTGTCTATGTATGAGCATGGTGGATGTGTTACACTGGGACTCTTTCTGCTCTCTCCTGTCCTTTTCACATTTATATATCTCCAGTGACTACCCTGAGTCTTCTCTAGGTTTGCATCATTGCCAGTGGCATGTGTACCATTGCAATCTGTATGAATTATTAATGGAAATCCAGCTAAGAACTTACATTGGGCTGAGATAATTCTCAGCATTTCATCAATGTGTGACACAATTAAATCTCTAAATCGTGTTGGTCTTCAAAAGGAGTACTGAATACAAAAAGGGATCCAAGCTCTGTGTTAAATTACACCTACGTAAGTTTGTAGTAACTTTAAGTGAGGTCTGTACAAGATTTGCGCCATCAGAGCTAGATCAGGATCTGACCAAATCTGAGTAAGGGGTGATGTACATCCAAGATGTTGGAACAAAGGCAATTTAAAAAGTGGTCGAAAAATAGCATGAAGTATTTGAACAAGATGTTTCTGTACTGAAAAGGTCAAAGGAAAACTCAAATTCAGGAATATTATGTCTATAATTCTAGACTATTTTACATGATAATAGGATGCTACTTATACTTCCCTCTTAATATTTACAAAAGTTACGTAACTTTTTATTACTTTTCTTCACTTTAACTTACAAATGTATTACTTTTGGGAAGTGTTGTACATCACACTATTATACGAAAAACAAGATGTAAATTAAAGCTGTTTGTAAAGCGCGGAAAATTATATATATATTTTAACAACTGCAGCTTCAATTTTTAATATTGACTTAAATACAGATATGCTCTAAATAAATATCAGTACCTTAGATAACTGTGTAACTGCTGTAGAAGTAAAATTTCTCACCACTTTTTCAATGTGATTTTTACATAAGAAAGAGTGCAAATTCAGACTCAGCACCCAGGCAGCTCAGGACAGGGTTGGGATGAAGATTTAGGTGTCACTATCTGTGCTTTTACTTTTTGAATCCAGTGTAAGAGAATGTGTTAATCCAAAGGAATTAGAAGGATAGTGAGAGTACAGTTTTGGCATTAGGTTTTTTTGGTCCTTTTTGGTTTTTTTTTTTCCCTGTAGACTGACTGATATAGATACATGAAGGAATTTGCTTTTTTAACATAGTTACTGAATATCCTGTTGTGACTTAATCTACTTCTGAAACATATAAAGCAGCTGGGCTTCATCAGCCTCAAATTATTATGAGCGTAGAATATAGCCTTGTTTTGTGAGTGGGAATACTGAGTGTCGGAGAAAATGTAATGCCTGTAATTTACTTTTTTTTTCTTCTTTCCATGTAAAATGATATTCCCATTGTCATTCTACCTCTAGTCCTTGCCACAAAAAAGTAACACATAGGACCTGTAAAGGTCACTGTGCTCTCGTATGGACCTCTTCTAAGATCTGCCAACTGACTGCACTTCCTTTGCATCTCAGCATTGTAAATGTTGAGTTTCTCTATTAATAGAGTATCTATATCCTAAAAAAGGGGGTTGTATTTTAACCTGTCAAGCAAGTGGTAGTGAGAGAAGACAGTTCTGTTCAGAGTGTGAGTCAGTGGACATCACTGGGAGGAACCCACGGAGTTAGTGAGTTTTATATCTTATCCACGGAACAAAAACCCACATGTGGTTTTATCTGTGTTCTGGCTTGCAAATTAGTATGGATATGTATTGCTTAGCTGTGGGGGTACAATATTCTTCATGTACTAAACCACTTTGTCAAAAAGAGCTAAAATACAGCCAGGACCAGAGTGACCTTTCAAGTATCTCAGCACTGTTACTATTGCTCTGAGCAATCTGCAGTCCCCAGCATTAACTGCAATCCCCAGTGCTGCCAACTATTTTCACTATGTTTGTGGAATATATTCTGAATTCTTAAGGACTATATCTTGGAGCTGTGGGATTCCAAGGATGTTTCAGTGTTCAGTTAAAACAAGAACTTCTCATCAATGAAGAAAAGATTGAAACTATGAAGGTGAAGAAACGGGCTGTATTTAATCTTTTAAAAATATCTTTCCAACTAATGCTTTGAGACCTAACACAAAATCAGGTTGGAAAATCTCTAGTTGTCTCTATAAATCACTGAATAATTTTGGTTGGAGTAGACGCCTGAAGGTAATCAAGTCCAATCTCTTGCTGAAAGCAGGATCGTCTAGATCAGATTGCCCAGGGACTTGTCCAGTTGAGTTTTGAGTATCTCCAAGGCAGGAGATTTTGCAAGCACTCTGATCACTTGCTGCAGTATTTTGACAATAGTGCTCTTTCTTCCCTTATACCAAGCTGAAAAATCCCTTGGTGCAACTGTTACCCCTCATTCTACTCCTTTTCATCTCTGAGAAGAGGAGCTCCATCTTTTTTACACTCTCAACTACAATAAGTAGCTGTAGATAGAAGTGACATTTCCTCCTTCCTTCTTTTCACCTTTTCTTAAGATGAAGTAAACCCAGTTCCCTCAGCTTCATTTTGTATCCTATATCCTTCAGCAGCTTGAAGGCCTTGCCTGGATTCCCTCCAGTATATCAACGTCTTCTGTGCTGAGGAGCCTGAACTGGACACATGAATCCAAGTGAAAGTCTAGAGCTATCAAGACCCAATTTCCAGCAGTATTGACTGGGAGTCTTCTCTTTGAACTTCAGGACTTCTAGCTACACCTGAATGAGTCATTCCATTCTTTTTACAGCCAGTGGAGAGAAACAGGTCCTTCCAAAGTGTTGTTTGCCTTTCGCTTTCAGCTGTCTATCTTAAGACAAGATGCTTTGTGTCCCATAGGGACCATTTCTCTACACTGATTATAAAAGCACCACATTCCACTGGTTATGTCTATGTTGTATTTCTCTAAAGTTAGGTGGGGTAATTCCCAGCCTGAGTCTTTGTGGGCAAGAGTTGGTAACTGGCCTAAGTTATAATATTGCAGTTGATGATCACAACCATGCACCTAAACAAAATGTGTGAACAGTAGGTCATTCTTGATGGCACAAATGTTGTCTTCGGGGTTTACTAATTTCTATCACTTTGCAGGCACAGTGAGACAAATAATGAAGGATTAAGATGGGCTTTCAGTGAGCAGTTGCAGAGTTCATATCCTAAAAAGGCTCATTTTTTTTTTTTTTAAATGAGAGTACTCTCATTCTATAAATTTAATGTTAGCTGTGTTTTGAACACTAAAGCACTGCCCTTCATGCCCATGTTAGAGGGCTAAGCCATGGCATGGCGGAGGGTAGGTAACTGAAGATGAGACATGTGGGTGATCTGGGTTGTGGCTTGAGACGCAGCATGGCAATTCTGACATCTCTGCCGTAAGACATCTTGAAGTCCATCATATGTCACTATATGTCACAGTTGCTTATATAAAATTGCAACATTAATTGAGCATTTAGAATTAAATTGTAATTAATCTAAGCAAGCACCGCGCAGTGATCGTGAGCTGTTCCCTGGATTCTCAAAAATACTTATTTCAGCACTCCTGCTGACAAATGAATATTTTCCTGCAGTAAGATGCTGATTTAATCAAGTATATTGGTCCTGTAAACAACAGCTTTTACCAGTCTTCCCTGGTCAGAAGATTTCCCCTCCCTTTTACGAGATATTCAAAGTAGTCTTCCACCGCAGACTGCAGGATACTGGAAATGACCTGGTATATTTTGAAAAAAAAAAAAAATCTCATTCAATCAGGCTAGCAAATATACAAGGAGAAACAGTTGATTGTACCTGATACATATTTGTTGGACTGAGTGCAAGGACACGATGGTGAAATATAATGGCCTGTGATATACAGCAGGTCAGGCTAAATGATCTAATGGTCTCTTCTGAATACACAAACTGCTGGGCTGTGTGCCAGAAACCTGACGGGCTCCTGGTGTTCCCACAAGTCACTATATTCATCCATTCCTACCCTCCTGAACTCTGTGGTGAAACTCCCATTTGCATCATTTAGAGCAGGATGTTGACGTTGGTGATTAATGCTAAAATGAAAAGTACGACAGACTTTGTTGAGAACCTCTGGAGTGCTGGATAATGGAGACATAGCCAGGGCTAAACAGATCCCAAACCCTATGGAACTAAAAAGTCCACTCCAAAGGACCTAGGCTCCATGAGGTCAGCGCCCTTGGGTTTTACTTCTTAGTTTTCAATTCCTGGCAGCTCTCTGGCACAGGACTGCCAGCTACGCCGTGTGCTCTGCAGTGTGCTGCTGAGCAGGGTCTCTCTGCGCTGCTTAGAGGGATCTCTCTTGACATCACTCTCTGCCGCTGACTGGTACTTGCATCACAAGCTGCAGTTTCAAATAGTAACTCAGCCCATCCTGAATCCCTGGCAGTGTGGTTGTCTTCTCCTATTGCACCAATGCTGCTGCTCATCTGGATCCACTGTCAGACAAGTTAGTCATAGCTGGAAATGTACGCACTTTTACTCCAACAATATAGGTCCTGTGTCAGCTCACCTTAGAGTTAGACTCATGCCACAGCTGGCAGAATGAAAACAGAAGAAATACATGAGGGTGACTGAGAAATAGGAACAGGATTGATCCTTTTGCAAAAGGGCAGTGGATTAGGCTAATTGTGACATGAAACAACATTTTAAGGTAGGCAAGCTAGTGGTGAAATTCTGTGTGGCAAGATTCACAGTAAAAGCAATGCTACAGGCTGCATTTGACTTGTGTCACCTAATTTCCTAATTCTAATGAGCTTTTCAGAGTTGGACTTGGCTTTGTTCATTAATGCATAGGGAAGGAGGTAGGATCTTTACTGACTGGAGTATTTTTTCCCCACTGGAATCCCTGGTGCTAATGGTGCCAGTCCAGACATCTCTTGGATGTACTCTAAATATAAAATTTCAGCTTTGTGTAATTAGCTTAGGACCACTGTGGTGCAATCTCCCACCTCTTGTGGAGAAGGTGCTGTGACAAACTAGGAACTTTTTTGTCAGGTCTTCTTAGAAAGCTGTTGTAAGACACAGATGGTTTCCAAACATGTACTATCCTGGAAACTGGTGGGAAGAAGAGGATGTGGTTTCCTCAGAACACCTTGGTGAGATAGAACCATATAATAGTTTAGGTTGGAAGAGACCTTTGAAGGGTTCTGGCCCAACATTTTTCTCAAAGCATGGCCAACTTAGATCAAGTTGCTCAGGACTTTTCTTAGCTGGAGATTTTGCAGCGTCCAGTCCCCTTTTTGAATATTTGAGCACTATCATGGTGATTTTTCCCCCCTTACACTGAGTAGACATTTCCTGAGTTGCCTGTTGTGCTTTCACTGTGTGCATCTAAGAAGTGTATTGATTCAACTTCATTATACCCTCCAATTAAGTTGTTAAAGGCATCAATGACAGCCCTATTTAGTTTTTTCTTTCTAAGACTAAACAAATCTGATTCTTTCAGTCTGTCTTTGTAGGTAAATTTGCTTTAGATATTTTCAGGAAATAGCAAGCGGGACTTCAGATTGTCCAAGGTACTCCAAGGAAAATTTCCAATTTTGTTGAAGGTTCCTGGTTCACTCATTACCTCTGTTTTCCCAGAATCAATATCTGTGACACTGATGCATCAACATTTATTAAGCTTATTAAATTTTATAATTTAAATTTTTAAATGAAATGTCCTTACTTATTTGGGTTTGTTTTTTTTTCTGGCAAGTATTTTAAAATAAACAACTTTCTTCTGCACAGAGCAGCCAATACAGTATGCTATGAAGATGAGCATTTCTCCCATTTATGCTGTTCAAAAGACTTTGATCAGGAAAAAATTTGCTTTTGGTTCCTGTTATTTATTTTTATTTCCAAAAGAAGGCTTGAGACATTGATAAACTGAAGAGAGGAGACTGCTCAGGCATGTTAGGTCTTTGCCAGCTGTTTCTTGTGCAGCTGCTGTCAGGGCTGGGCTCTGCTCTGACTCAAGTCACAGTAAAAGATAGTTCAAGTTTTGTTGTTGTTTTCTAGCCTGACAAATGCTAAAAGGCTTGACCTCATGTGACACAGCAGAAATATCTGAATAGCTACTATGATTCACTTTCAGATATTGCATTTTTTCCCCTCTGAAAACATTTGATAAGCCACACTCTCTAGATATGTTCACACTGGCTTGAATCCCTCCAGCTAAGATCTTGAGATTGTTACCTGCTTCCAGGGCTTGTACACACAAATATTTATTCACTTGGTTCTTTGTAACCTTCCCCCCTCCCAGTTGTCTATTGTTTATTGGATCTTATTTTTCTTGGGACACATATAAACTGCTGCAGCAGGGTGATGTATTGGCATCTCATCCACAGCTTAACTGACATTTTTTATTCCTAATTTCCCTATTGTTCAGTGAAATAAATATTGCAGGTGCTAGTTCTGTTTGAGCTGAGCACAAGGTAACCTGATATCACTGTCCAGGATACTTTGGATTTTCAGCCTTTTATGTGGAAGGATATACCTATCTCTATATACAGAAAAGTAACATTTTACTTAAATAAATGGTCATATATTCTATACCAATCATGATGGTCTTTTAAGACAAAGATCTGCTATAATGAATAAAAAATGATAGTGCAGAGCAGCGCAAACACATATCAGTCTTGTATTTTCCTAAACTGAAACCTGTATTTCCCACAGCACCTAAGGGACTCAGGAGCACAAGACACATTGAACATCTCACACAGTTCAGTTAATTCCAGACTCAATGCAGTGATTAAAGGCATTTGCAATGGAGAGAAGTTTCTCGTATGTTAAAAATACTTGAAAAACATGGGAGTATCTTCAGTGCTGGACAGAGCTGCACCTTTTGTTTTCCGTTCTCTTTGCCTGCTGCAGAAGTTAGCTATGCAGGTATTTTCAGGCACAAAGTGAAGCTAAATGTAGACTTGCATGATGGAGTGCTTTAATGAGTGAAGGTACATGTCAGATACACAGCTGAGGCTCGCTGCTGTTGGGGTGGTCACTCACTTTTGGCTGTGCCTATTGGCTTTGGCATTCAACTGTCCGTTGCAGCAGTAACTTGACTTGCCGACCTACATGAAAAGTAACTTCCTCCACCAAAGTATGTAACTTTCTGCCAAGTTAATGAGTTGAACTACCGCAGAAAAATGCCTGACAAGCATGAAAGCTGGTGCAAGGAATGAAGCTGGACGACTTGTCTGGTATGGGGACAAGAAGCTTTTGGAAAGGTGAGATGGAGGACCAGTACCACCCCTCTGGGTAACATCAAGCTGTTAGGTGGTCTTGAACTTAGGCCAAGCAGGACTTGCCTCTCATTTTCCATTTTGCCAAGTTTCTGCCTTGAGTGAGCCAAAAACTTGATATGTGCATGAAGATTGCAGTTTTACTTGGGCACAAATGACTTTTATTATTTGTTTTGCAGTGATATTCATATAACTCTCTCTTCCTTACAAAATTTCTGAAGACACCTTTATACTTCTTCTGCAAACAGACCTAGAGTCAAGACTCTTGCTGTGCATTACTGATTTATTACGTATGCTTTTTCTGTAGCAAACATCAGTATTAATATTTGAATAGCGATCCATCAAGTCTCTCCAGCAAAGCACAAATGATCTCATTCCGATCTTGCTTACCCTGGGCTAAAGCAGAAGTAGTTTCACTGCATGCAAGCATTACACCAGTGTAAAACTGCTGGAGTTAGATAAAAACTGAGAATGGCAGAGGGTAATTGTAATAAAAAGGCAACAGATCATCCTTTGAGCTCTAGAATACTAAAAGGGTCTATTGTTGACAGGAAATTTTTAGGTAATGAGTGTGCAGGCTTGGTGGGCCCCCTGCCCCCGTCAGTGTGACACATATTTGACAGGATCCTGTTCAGTCTGTGCACTGAATTAGAAATCAGCTGTCATTAAGGAGCGTTGCTTCACAGTGTAAAAAGTTCCTGGGTGTGATGGTGCGCACGAGAAGCAGCCGTGGGGATTGAGCTGGCTGGTAACAAGCATTCGTATTTGTCAGCCTGGTTAACTTCAGATCAGCCTTCTAAACATTTCCATGGAAACAAGAGAAGTTTTGGTTCACTGTAAGTGGCTTAATTTACTTTCTAACTGTATTAAAAATAGAATACTAAACAGGGACAAAACCAACTCTGAAACATATTTTTGATAGTGTGATTTTAATCAGTCATGGCATTCAGTGATTTTTTTCCATACCTCCTGCCTGCAGTGATGGGTGAAGCTTGCGTTGAGCATTAGCTCCTTGAATCTGCAATGGCATGAACAGAAAAATTCAGGACAAGAACTTTGGGACAGCTGAGGGTCTTAAATCTTTATTTTTGGTAGAAAGCAATTCAATGCCCTTGTCTGTGAGATTTCCTGTTTTTTTACAAGGCATGAAACTTGAGAGATTGGGACCTGCTTATACCCTGGAAACTTCTTATATGTGTACTATTTTAGTTAAAAGTCATGTGTAGATTTTGATATGACATAATAGTCACTTGTCCAGTCAAAGACATATTGATGTACTCAGACAGAAATGTACTGAAAGGCTTTCCCTTTTGCATTGGCATCTTTGAAGTCACATCATAGAAAACTAGTGGTAAGCAGATTTTTTTCTCTGGTTTCAAGGAGGAAGTTCAGTTTTCCATATAAACAGATGTTTCTGCATCAGAGCAGAAACATCCTAAACATGTGGTAAAGCAGCAAAATGAGAGGAGCTGTAAGCTGACTCACACGGGTGAGGTTCTAGCTCAGTGTGCCTGTCTGTCTCCTGGGATGTATGCACCCAAAGATGAATTGTCCATCTGACTCAGGAGGTATTTCCCAGTAGAAGTGATTTTTACTCCTGTAATGCTGACAATTGGTAAATGCATGAACTGCTTGAATAAAAACAACTTTAATTATGCATGAGTGCTGATCAGTCTGGAAATCAATTTTGCTGACTCACACTCAAAATGCAACATCATTCCCTGAATTTCAATAATTCTGAGTTTTTATCTTAAGTTGTATTCTAAGAGCAGTCAGAGGCAGCAGGGAAATTGGCCTTGATGTTTATCTGAGCACTGGAAATGAGTAAAGCCTCACATCTATTACAACAGGGAGGAGATTTGCAGCTAACTGTGCTGTCCCTGTTAACGCTCAAGTCCTCACAGGGCACTTGTGCAGCTGCAAAGTGGTAAGGTCACTACTTTACACATGAGAAAGGGAGAGAAAGCAATGCTCCATGCTTTGTTCAATGTCACAGAGGTTTTCTGCTGTTCTGGAAATCAAATTTGTATTACATGGAAGCCTCAAACTTCGCTTTTCCCACTTTTCCCACTGGTCATCACTTTGGTCCACAATGATGAGCATGTACGTGGCCTACCTAGGAAAAATCCAAAGCATCATCTACTAAATTCTGGGGCATTCTGGTAATGAACTAGAACTAAAAATTAATGTTTCTATTGAAAATATGGTCAACCTTAGTTACTAAAACATGTTGTAACAGGTGGCTGGTCTTCCAGCTCCGTTATGTACCTCCCTGGAGAGGAATGCGTGCAGCTGACTGCCAGCAGCTGTGTGTGCCCTTGGAGAGCTCCATCTGACGTGCCTGCAGCTCTGCAAGTGGTTTTAATCAACAGCAGCAACAGGCAGAGAAATGCAAAGACAATGTGACCAAAATACCTGAACAGACTGGACTCTGCTGGTGGATGCTTAAAAGCGAGCATGGAATAGAAAGCTTTAAAATACTTTGAGATTTTGTGCAAACTCTTCTCCAGCTGCTGGAGTCAGGCAAAATAACAAAAGGACGGTTAAGTTTCATGTGAAGTAAATGGTAGAACACTCATCCTTGTGGGTGCAGATAAAAGGTTTGCAAACATGAATGTAACGTAGAAAAAGAGCTCGGAAAACCAGAAATTTGTAGACTGCAATGACACTGTGAGCATTTCCAGATGGGACAATTCAGGTCTTTAAAATATTAACACTTACAGGTTGAACCTATACTTTTTTAATAATACCCTCCTCCCTTCTCACCATAAAATGTAATTCCTCATTTTTAACATGGGTTGCTATAGTGACTTGTTTCTCTGCTAAAGCTTCTTTATGTCCTTATAAACTGAGGTCCTAAGTCTTCCCTGATAAGTGTGTGGGTTTGGGCTGGGAACAGAATATAAATGATTTTCCATGTACTGCAGTCATTTGCGTAGTGCTGCTGAGGTAAAGGAGAGAGATCATTAAGCTTTCGTTATTAAACAGTATCCGGAGCAAAGCAAGCTAAAGAAATACTCTGAGTGGAACAATAGAGGACTGAAAAATTATAATGGTCCTCAAATGGTTTGGAAATAAAGAGAACAACTGGAGAAGGTTTAAAACGTGGGGTTTTTTGCGTCAAAAACAGTTGGATTTTGAAGGCTCTTGCGGTTTCAGTAATATCCAGATATCTCAGGCAGAGGCTGGCTGAGAAACTACTGTGTAGAAATCTGAAGTATATTAAGCTCTGAGAAAAACGATACTGTTGCAGAAGTTGCTGCAAAAAAAGGGGTTTCTTCCTCTTAGCTCCGGCCATGAGGTGACAATGGCAGCATCAGACCTCAGGGGTTTTCCATATGGGAAACAGACCAGTTTGCAGCCTATTTGCAGTGAGGAGGTGGAGCTGTTCGTTAGAGATGTTGGTTGTAAGTTGAACGCAGGGGAATACACAAATGTGGTAGGATGATTGAATAAAGAGCCACAACTGTAACGGAGGTACACAAAGAGCAGTTGGGTTCTGGTTTGTGACATCCTTTCAGTTTGACCTGGTAACCATCTATAGTCTTCAGAAGGCTTTTTGGAGTCCAGTGCTACCAGGAGAAGCTGGATGGGGAGACGTGAGTGACCGTGAGGTCTGTTTCTTCATTTTGTCCTCGCATGGCTCTGAGCAGCGCACCATGGGGCACCATCCACCAGCTCCGTAGAGACCTTTGAGGAAGAGGAGGTGCTTTTCCCCTAGTTGTATTCACCAGTATTAATTATTAGTTGTCCTCATCATTACTCTTCTATTTAACCTTCCTAGAAAGGCCTGGAGGTTTTTCTCTGAAAAAAAATGTCTACCAGATTTACTAGGCGTTTGTAACCAAGCAAGCTCCTGGTTAGTCCTCATTGTTGATCAGGTCACTAGATTATCCACAAACAAACAGAAGACTGAAGCATCTCTCTTTTAAAAATTGGTGTATGGGATTTTGTCTACTGTTGGAATTAATTTCTAATGGCAATTATTGTTCCACTTAAAAATAATTAGCTTTATCTTCTACTTAGAAAATATAAATTAGGCAGTTCTCTGACTGGATATTCTCAGGAGCACAGGGAAGCTAAACTCACTGGTATTGAGAAGATTTCCTATTTATTAGCTTAAAAACTGTTTCTGTAATCTGTCTAGGATTGTCTGGGGGAAGATATCAATTTATGCTCATACATTTTGTTTTCATTTAATTCTAACTGAACTTAAGCATGAATTTTGCAGCAGTGTCCCAGTGCTTTATTTCCTTTTTTTCCTCTCTTCATTTAAAAAGGCTTTTTGTTGTAGCCCCATATTTGCTGTCATCAAGTGAAAACACAGGTCTTTCAGTTCCCTGCTCCCAGTATCAAACGTACTGAATTGTACGGATCCCTGAATAGGTACAAAGTAAGCTGTTACAAAAGCTGAAAGTCACGTACAAGTACTTGAAAGGCTTCTTTCAAATGTGTTTAAGTGTTTTGAGGGCTTCTTTAATACAAGAGTAACCTCTGGCAAAATTTGTTAACCTTTGATTTACATTCCTCATTTGATTTGCGTTCTTCTCCTAAGTTTCTAATTTAGTTTCTCAATTTGAACCTCTGCAATAAATCTAGGGGGCCAGAGTCTCAGCCGATGCAAACTGACTCGTGTTCATTCCCAGCATCTGAGGATCTGGCTTCTTACATCTGAGATGTTATTGTTTGCATTCTGGAACTTTATTTTCAGTTGCGTTAGTAACATCTGGCATTAACTTCATCTTGCTGTGACAGGCAATTGCTGGCTCTGAATGCAGCTGTGAACAAGCACAATATTGTTCACTTCAGCTGAGCTACGTTTGCTTTTAGCACGGCAAGCTGTCAGAGGAGAGCTCAAAAATGATTTAGATTTAACGTTAATGAGGTGGTACTCTGTGTTGCTTCACAGCTGTGGTCTTTTCAGACAGTATTAGAAAGCTCCTACCTTCCCCGCTTATGCTTGCAAATCCAGTAAAACCAAACGACCCATCCTTCCTTCCTCTGAAAGAAAAAAAAAATGGACTAATGCCAAGAAACAATAAACTAATAAGAATCTGGCAAATATGGAAAAAGTTCTCACTGGAGACCTGTCTGGAGACCATTAATCCTAATGGTCTCTGCTGGTGAGGTGGATCAATGTCCCTTTAAAAGGTATGACTATACTCAGAAAAATTGTTTTAGGGAAAAAATCAGCCAGCAATCCTTCTTCACAGTTCTGATTTTTCTATACTGAGTCATAACTGCCAATTGTAATGCCAGCGTCTTTTTGTTTTAGTGGTCCTGCTGAGCTGGAAACACTTTGAGAGAGGGAACAAGAGAAGAACCCCATGTATCAGTGCAGGTTGGGAGCTGACCTCTTGGAGAGCAGCTCTGGGAGAAAGACTTGGGAGTCCTGGTGAACAACAGGCTGAACATAAACCAGCAATGTGCCCTTGTGGCCGAGAAGGCCAATGACATCCTGGGATGTATCAAGAAGAGGGTGGCCAGCAGGTCAAGGGAGGTTATCCTCTCCATCTATTCTGAGCTGGTGAGGCCTCATCTGAAGTTCTATGCCTAGTTCTGGGCTCCCCAGTTCAAGAAGGACAAGGAACTACTGGAGAGTGTCCAGCACAGGGCCACTAAGTTGATTAGTTGACCTGAGCATCTACCATATGAGGAAAGGCTGAGAGAGCAGGGTGTGTTTAGCGTGGAGAAGAGGAGACTGAAGGGGGATCTCATCAGTGCTTAGAAATATCTAAAGGGTGTGTGTCAGGAAGGTGGGTCCAGAGTTCTCAGTGGTGTCCACTGACAGGAAAAGGGGCAATGGTCACAGACTGGAAAACAGGAAGTTCGACCTAAATATAAGGAAATACTTCTTTACTGTGAGGGTAATGGAGCACTGGAACAGGCTGCCCAGAGATTCTGTGAAGTCTTCATCTCTGGAGACTTTCAAAGCCCGCCTGGACATATTCCTGTGTGATCTACTCTGTCAGGGGGGTTGGACTAGATGATTTCCATAGGTACCTTCTAACCTCTACCATTCTGTGATGTTTCTGTGATGATTCTGTGAATTGAGTTCTAGTCTTTTTTATGTACTGTTAGTGGAATATTTTACTTAGTGTCAGGTGCGGAGCCAAACATCACGCCGGGAAACAGACTTTGATGGCATCACTGAACTTGCCTTTACACTAAGACTTGCCTTTACACTAAGAGCCTTTACACCTGGTCACAAGAGTTGTTATGGGTATAGCCTCATTTGGACTGTGTACTGAATTTCGGGACTGACTTTAATGCCAGTGATACAGAGCTGTGAAAAGCAAATAAAAAAAAGAACAAAGATGAAGGACCTGAAGAAATGCATGAAGTGATCCCCACACCAGGCACTAGCTGCTACCCATGAAGTTTTGCAGAAGCTTCCTGGGTGAGACTGAGTAAAAACCAGAATAAAACAAGCAAGGGGAAAGCCCAAAGACTTAGATAAGTTGATGATATTTTTAGGAGAGAAATTAAATAGAATGGCTGAGGCTGGAAAGGACCTTAGAGATCATTTAATCCAACCTCTCTGTCATGGGCAGGGACGCCTCTCAACTAGATCAGGCAACACACGGGGACCGAACAGGGATCGAACCCGTGACCTTGGTGTTATCAGCACCATGCTCAGGTGACTGAGCTCTCTGGCCTCCTAACAGATAAAAAACTCAGATAGGGAACATATACCTAATTTTGTAATGTTATGTCCAATATAGCACTTGAGGTTTCTTAAAGTGAGACTTTGGATAAAAGTGATGCTGTGGCATAGCTGAAAGCTGCACAAGAAGAGCAAAGAGGTGAAACAGCACCACTGAGCTGCAATGTTTACCAGGGATTCAGCTTTCTGTGATGTGGAGTTTGCATCCACTGTTCTGTGGTGGGTTTATCATTAGCAACGTGGGCTAATCCTGGAGCAATTGATCCGGGATGACTTTTACCACTGATCGCTGGGAGAGAAGAATGAGGCCGTATGACCACTCTACAAGAAGTTCAGAGCTGGAGGTTTTCAGCCTAAAACTTATTTACCTTTTCGTATTTAAGAGAAGGGAGGTAAGTGTCTCCTTCAGGCTGGAGGCCTGGCTTTGTTCAACAGTGGGTTTAAATTAACCTCATTATAAGTGAGAGCTCGATGGCTTTTTTAGTGCAGAGATTTGTCTGTTTAGTTAAGATGTTCAACCACTACTAATTAGCATCCATCACTGACTGGTCGACTATTCATTTAAATGATTGTTAATGGGAACTACACCCATTGAGACATTGGGTTAAATGCCAGTTTAATGAGGATATGTTGGCTATTTTGCTGTAACTGAAGCTCTATTCATCTGTTGAGAGAAGTAAATGTTCCTCTCCTTTCTCACTAAAGAGTTTTTGAAACTGTGATCCTGAATAATTCAATTAAAAGAAAGCCCATCAACACTGGAGGAATACGTTAAGAAAGTGGGAGTAATAGAGAAATAGAACAATATACCTACAAATTAAGTTAGGTAAGAGCACATATATTTAGCTATTAAAACCAATCTTTGGTTTTACTACAAATTTTGAAAAACTGGTTTCTTCTAAAAGGTGCCATTTCCACAGCACTAGAAAATGAAGTCTTTATCCACTGAGGCAATGCAGCACAGAGAAGCAGCTGTGACAGCCTCTGTCTGTGAATGACACCTTGCAGATTGAACCAGGGAGCTCCAGAGTGGAAAGCAAGAGTTGCTGTTGCAGGAGCAGAAGACTTTGCCAGCTTGCTTTGCCTGACTTTGTTCGATTATGCAAGTTCTTCACCCTCCCTTCTGTGAGGAGAAGCCTTACCTTGGTGCTGTGCTCTCTTGGTGGGTGGCAGTGCCACTGCCTGGTGGCATTGGCTGCAATTCCAACAAGTGGCAATGGGCACCTGGCAACATACCCAGCCATAGCATTGTAACCCCAGTAACTCTTCCCCATCCATACACTTCTTTGGAGTTATATAAGTAGAAAATTCTAAGCGCATGAAGCCAGAAATATGGAAGAATACAGAACAGATGAAGTGAGAGATTCTGTCTTAAAATAAAACTTTCTCTTCTGATTCTGATTTAGACTTTCTTCACTCCAGCTGGCATTCCTTACCTGCCTTCAACAAAGTCTGCAGTGGCTCTTACCAAGCTGTGTAATGTGCCTATGCCCTCATTAACCTTCAGCTGCTCTTGATACCATTGACCATACCCTTCTTCCAGGGTTTTCTTCCCCTTCGGTGACTCTAACATCTTTTGAATCACATTTTTGTCACCTTACGACCCTTTTCCAGCTTTCTGTGAGGACTGCACAAAGACCTGCCTTTGATCTCCTTTTCTCCTTGGTATTGTTATGCACAAATACAAATTTATCTTATCATGTCTAGGTTGATGGCTCATGGGCTTGCCTGCCTACTCCAGGTCATTTTTATTTTGTCCAAACAGTGGTCTGGGGTTGCTTTTCTGACAGGTCTGACTGACATCTAGATATCAATTCAAGCCACAACCAGCACAGAGCTATTGTTAATATTTTCCAGTACTGTCTCTTTTGGCGTCTTGTTGAGGGAAAAGATAAGAAAGTGAGCTTTCCTGAATCTAGTTTGGTTGGATCTTGCAAATCCTTCTGCATAACTTCTTTTAAGGATACGGTCTTTTTGTAAGTGTAACATAGCTACGAGTCTTATTACCTGGTATCTCAGTTACTGTAAGATTCTTTTTTTTCAGCTTTCTTCCATTTAGATTAATTCAAAGTTCACACACAGAGACATTTTCCTACCCCAGTGCATTGACAACATCCCCTCCTTCCTGCATTGTTTTATTAGTTCCTCTGTCTCTGTTTAAACAACGTAATCTTGTTTTCATTTTGAACAACCTTCTTGTCTCATCTCCACATGGCTTGTCATCTCTTGTTCGTTTTTAAATGTCAGCTTCCATCTTTGATGGGCTGATGATGCCAGCTCTTTTCCTCTTGTTTTTACATCTTCCAATCATCACCTTTCCCATGCTTACCCTCAGATTTGGAAGGAGCTCTCTGAAACAGCAACAAAGCAACTTTCATGTCATTTTAGAAGTCTTTTATTCCTGTGATGTCTTACAGAAACCTTGACAAGTTGATAGCGTGCCAAGGCAGATCCTTTTCATGCTGACTGATATTCCTTGTATTCCCTGGCCGTCTGGGAGCCTCAGATGTCTTCTGTTTCAAACAGGGATCTTCTTTCTGAGTCACCCGTCTCAACAGGGCCCTAGTCCATGATCTGAGGGACACAGAAATAAACTTTGCTTGGCTCTAGGCACAGATGAGGAACCCTTTCAAGCCTGTGCCACTTCCTTCTTTCCTCCTCCACCCTAACCCAACACTACAACCCAGTTCATCTCAGCTTCATAAGATTAACTATATAACAGACGAGGCAATGTCTCCTAGAAACTAGCAAGTTGGGCATCACCTCATGGTAAACAATATCTTTTTTTTGGTTACTGTTTGCTATGGTTTCTGTTGGACCTGAGCCAACTAGACATAAAAAATGGGGTTTCTACAGCAAGGAACAAGTCTTTGCGGCTTCAGCAAACTATCGAGAAGGTTCGTGCAAAGGTACTTTTTACAAATGCCTTAATCTGCTTGCCCTCCAGATGTGGGACAACAGACCTGAGCACTGGGGACATTCTGTGCAACTTCAAAACTAAGATTCTTTTCAGCAAATCTGTAGATGCCCCAAGCAAGCAGAAGAGCACAAACATGAGGCAGATAGATGACATACACCTCAAAAGTTTTATTGCAGGACCATAATCCTCTTACATTCCTTCTAGAAAAATATAATCAATATAAAAAGCTTGATTTTTTTCTTAGATATAATTCAATTTTTTTTTTCCATTAAATAGCTCTAGCCAGTAATGATCCTGTCCAAGAGAATCTTGCAGCACAGCCCCATTTCACGGCAGATGCCCTCAGCTTCATGGTGTAGTCAGAGCATTCATCCAACTACACACTGGTGGGTGCCATAGCTGCGAGTGTCTTGTAAAGGCATTGATCATAGGTCTGAGGCTGAATGTCAATATGTCATATTTCTAAACAAAATAGACTTTCAGAGGGAAATGGTTTTATAGAGGGTGTGAAAGAAGGAGGGAGGCCTTGATTAGGTTCTTTGAGCAAAGGAATTAGAGGGAGAAATCTGAAATTGATACAGGAATACAGCACATGAATTCTGACTGAAGTGAGTGGGAAAGAATGAGATTAAAGGAAAATGCTATTGAAACTGAACTATAAGTCCTCCTGCCTTTTTTTTTTCCTTTCTTTTTTTTTTTTTTCAATCTCCAGAGTGACAAAGCCATTTGGGTTTTATTGACCAGTGTGTCTTGATCTGCCTGATGACATTTCCCAAGATTAATGCGTCTGTTTCTTGACAATGCATATGCTTCATGATGCATCACAATTAACCGCTGCTACTTGGTATGATAAGGAGGGACTCTTTTTATCTACAACTGCATGACTTCTATCTGCATTTCAAATGGCAAGTAAACAGACAGGTCCCCTATCCACTTCTCTCATCTACCTTTTTGAAGTGAAAAAAAAAATTGAAATTCATGCTGAGGTTCCCGGTAATGCATATTTTGGAAAGCAAATTGGTTTGGAAATATAAACAATGGAAAAACACTAACTAAACCTACAATGTATAAGGTACAGAACATACAAGCATCTCCTGTTATTGTAAATCCTTGATTTTATACCTTTTATTTATTTGTGTTAGTAGAAATATCAGATTAATATTTATGAGCTCTCTTTAGTGCATTTTCTAGGGGTTTTTCATTATTTTTGGTATAAATTATCAGGCTAATGCCCTTTTCCAGGATGTTTCAAAGTATATTTTTTGAACACAATGGGAGTTTCAAATTTTGACCCAGTTCCGCAGAGATGTACCATTGTGCTTAGCTTAAAATTGAGATGGATACGTTTGTCTTCACATGCATAAAGTTAAATTTTTGCCTGAAGCCACATAGTTTTTGTCATAATAGCTTTACAAACATCTCAGGAAAAGACTCAGTTAGAAATTTGCAATTCTTTTCATTAAACTCAGTAGCTGAATGTAAACCATCAATAGAGATTGAAATTTACGTAACCGTTGTTTAAACGAGTTTGGCACAATTTCTTAGTTTTTTGGGGGATATCACATGATATAAAATGAATTTCGATTGTATCAATCCTTGGTTCTGCTAATTGGATTGTCAGCAGGAGCAGTGACCAGAAATAGAAGTGTCCTTGGCATATATATCTATTTTCTGGCAGTGTTTTAGGTTGGTGGATTCCTGCACCCATGCTATGGAGATCTCCAATAGCTAAGAGGTGATGATGAGTAGGTGTCCTGTTATTAAACTGGAATAGACATGAAACAGTGGTCTAAAAGTGAAATATATTTACATCTGTGTTGAGAGAGAATCCAAACTTGCAATCTGTTTACTTCTTTATTGCAAATGTAAAGACAGAGTTTAAGAAATGTTTTGAGTTCACTTTGCTGATTTATTTCTTGCTTTCTTCTTAATTTCTTCCCTATATATTCCCTATTCTCTTGGTAATTTTATTTGCTTCTGATCTTTATAAGTTCCCTTGCTGACAGCTAATTTTCCCTTTTCTGGGGAATATTTCAACCGAGCCTTGGTATTCTGAATGTATGTAATGCACCTGAATAATAGAATCTATGTCACAGTAAAACAAAATAAATGTCATAACTGGTATATCTTTAATAGACAGGGACATGGCATCATTGTACAAGGTACAATGAGGACTTTTGCTCCATGCATGTTTGTAATAAGAAAAGTTGACAGGATGAGAGAATTCCTAAAGAATGGGATGGTAAACAACACAAAGATTTATGTAAAGCCTTTTACATAAATCAGTTGGTGAAGTCTATTTCAATACCGTTGAGCACTGACCATTTTATTGCCAAAAAGAGAGATCAGAGCTCAAGGAGTATGGTGGAGTTGAATGACCTGAAACATTCTGATATGAAAAGAGATTGAATGAATTGATATTTTTCATTTAGAAAAGAGACAAATAGGAGTGAAATGGCTGAAAGGATACAAATCCACAAGAAAGTAGATGGATTCTTTTTTCCTTTTGGCATGAAAAAGGCTATTTTACATAATTAATAACTGAAAATTGTGAAACTATGGAAGTTTTTTTATTTTATTTTTATAATGGAAAGTGGTCACAGTAAGAAATCCAAGCCAAATAAACTAAACAAAAAAAGAGATTGCACATTTTATGCGTGCATCAAAAATATCCAGAGCAATTACTGAGGGAAAGGATCTGAAATTTCATGCCTTGTTGCTTGAGCTTGCTGCCAACAGGGACAAGGAAGAGCACAGGCTCTTTCCCATCTGCCCATCAAGAAGTTATTATGCTTCTCCCTAATAAGTTTCTGACTGCTCACGGTCAGATCCTGCAGAGTCAAGGCTGGACTTGCAGGTTGGTGGTCTGCCGTTGTGTTGTAGTCCCCGTGAATGATTAAACAAGAAGTCCTTAACGTGATGTGAAGCTACTCTAATTGAGTGGTGAAATTTATTTTCCTGAGGTATAAATTAATAAAGTAGATTTGAAGTGTATGTAAATTATGTATTATTTTTGGTTGGGTGCCAGAATACCCTCTTCTGCAGACAGGCAGAGACAAACAAACAATGAACTCAAACTTTCAGTGTGATGAATTCACTTACTACTCTATTTAACCAGTTATTAAGCTCAGAAAAAATAGTTTAAATAATTAAAGAACTTATCTGATGTATATTTTCCATCTCCGAGAAGCAGGATACGAAGACAAGAACTTAAATAAGAACTCCTGAATTTCAGTTCTAACTCTGCCTGGTTTATGCATATTCTTCTGAGCAAATTACTGGGTCTCTGGGCCTGTCTCTGTGATATGGTTAGTACTTCTGAGGCCTTGAACCAAAGACACTGAGTTTTAATTTAAGCATGTCAGGTGGAAATCTAAAGTTTTATCCACAGGTGGATTTTTTTTTAATCGTCTTCAAAACAATTTTGATAGCTTTTTCTACAAAAAAAAAGAAGTAAGATTGTGGATTATTTGGATTCAAGATAACATATTTAAATTTGTGCAAAGCGCTATTTAAACTCAGAACAATCAAACTGTGATCCATTATTTATGATGAGCATATCTGGTATGCTAGGTCCAGGATTTTACATATAAAGTCTTTTACGTGCTTATGTGCATCTGTAAATTCTAGAGATTACATTTTTGTATTTTCTAACAGTGAGGTATCTATATAGTGGGAATAGTCAATCCAAATCAGTGCATGAATATTTCTGGCATGGACAAACATCTAAATATTGACATATATTTGGAATATCTTGAATTATCATAATGGAATGTATTTCGTGATTGTTTTCCTCTTTTTTCAAGTTTCACATAAATCTAATGTTACTGGATAAAATACTACCTGCTGCATGAATTTCTTTCAACATTATTAAAGGGATTTAAGTTATAAGTGATCAAATAAGGCGTCAATATCTGGTATTATTTTTGGAAAGTATCAGCTCATCTTGTAGTACTGGCAGACAAAAGCACCTGCAATAGGAAAGTTTTCTTGACAACGTGTACATGCATACATCAGACTTGGATGTTTACTCCACTTTTTGACATTTATTTCTGATCACTGGAGGGACATTTCTAGGAACACTTCTGACAGGACAATTGAATTTTGTCATCCTTATCTTATATTTTGTTGACAGCTTTCCAATACCGTTAAAGACATCATAGAATTGATTTTTCTACTTCCGTAGGCTTCTATCCTACAGTATAAGCTCTCATAATGAGCCTGAGCATTTGCCATATTTTCAGACCTTAAATCGATATGCTCTTCCCCTGAAACAATTATAAACCGTATCTTTTAGAGATTTTCCTCTATCCTTATGTCAATCTTGTATAAACCTGCATGCAGAAGCCTTTCTCCACAGCATTATCTGTGGTTACTTGTCTGTATTCAGTGCAAGGGTGTTTTCTCTTCAGACGATTTCCTGGAACTTCAGATACAACATTAAGCTGTCCAGCCATAGTGAAATAATCAGTAGAAACTCACTGTGGGCATTGGGTGCAAATGCCTGTTGAGTTCTATAGTTTCTGCTTCTCATTTGATTTCTTTCACTCCTTCCAGTTTCCTAGTTGAAGGACCAGCTTCTTGACCAAACTCTTCCTCTTCTTCCTCCTCTCTTGTTAATTGATGCTGTAGACCCGTTGACCTTTTTGTCCACCGCTTCTTCTTCACTACTGGGGCAATTACTGTAGGTGTTGCTGTTGCTTGGGTCCCTTTCTCAACCATGGTGTCCTCAGAGGAAACTTGCCTCAACCTGCCTCGACCACAGTCGTTTCAGACTATTGAACTGTGGCTCAACAGACACAAGCCAGGCCCCAGTACAGTACTAGAAGCTGCTGGTTTTCATCGAGGTAGGCAAGGGACATGTCTATCAGTTGACACATCAGTTTACCAGGGTTTCTTGCTTGTTCAGGGGTAAAATCTTAGGCTATAGGAGGTAATAACCATCCTAGGAATCTGTCCAAATCCTTCCACACACCCTGCCACCCAAGGACAGGCCGCCTCAGGGCACATTTTAGTACGGCCTCACCCAAAAGTTGTCGCACAGGAGCTTGCTACTTAATAACTACTCTGGACAGCAGGCTTAGCACAAAACTGCTGTTTTCTTGCCCCATGTTTGGCACCAAAGAGAATGGCAGTGGTTTGACCCTGGCTTCAGCCAGGTGCACACCAAAGCCACTCTACCACTCCCCATTTTTAGATAGACAGGGAAAAGAAAAAGTATAACAAGAGGCTTATGGGTCAAGATAAGGACAATTTCATAAAGCAAAAGCAAAGGCTGCATGCAGAAGCAGAGACAAACCAGAGGCAAAATGATGTCTACAGAACATGTCTTACGAAGAGAGGCTGAGAGAACTGGAGTTGTTTAGTTTGGAGAAGAGGAGGCCGAGAGGAGACCTCATTGCTCTCTACAGCTACCTGAAAGGAGGTTGTAGTGAGGTGGGTGTTGGTCTCTTCTCTGAAGTTACTAATGACAGGACAAGAAGAGATGGCCTCAAATTGCACCAAGGGAGGTTTAGATTAGATATTAGGAAAAATTTCTTTCCAGAAAGAGTGATGAGGCATTGGAACAGGCTGCCCAAGGGCGTGTGGAGCCACCATCCTTGAAAGTATTCAAAAACCGTAGAGATGTGGCACTTGGAGACCTAGTTTAGTGATCACGGTAGTGTTGGGTTGACAGTTGGACTAGATGATCTTAGAGGCCTTCTCCAACCTTAATAATTCTATGATTCTATGAAAAAAATTATTCTCTACTTCCCATCAGCAGGTGATGTTCAGCTGTAATTCTGTGATGTTCCCAGGAAGCAGGGCTTCAACATGGGTAGTGGTTTCTTTGGAGGACAAATACAAATAACAAATGTGCCCCCTACCCCCTCTTCCATCTTTCTCTTAGTTTTTGTATCTAAGCTGATATCATGTGATAGGGATAACTCGTTTGGTCAGTTTGGGTCAACTGGCTCAGCTGTGTCCCCTCCTAGGAGCTTGCCGACCTCCAGGTGACTATTGGGGGACATGCTGGAAAACCACAGCCTTGGTGCTGTGTGAGCATTGCTCAGCAGTAGCCACTGGGGTGTTTCTCAACACCCTTCTAGCTACCACTGCAAAATAGCACTAGGAGAGATGCCATGGGAAAAATTAACTCCATCTCAGCCAAACCCACTACACACGGTAGCAATTTACTTCTTTTTAATACATTCTAGCAAATATAAAAGGTCTTTCCAAAGGTCCGATGAAGTTTAGGACTGATTTTGGTCTGGTTCAGCCCTTCCACACTGATCTTGCAAATACCTTCTATTTGCAGTCTGCAGATTCCCTCAGAGAGCTTTTTCTAATCTTGTCTACTTTGTCTTTTTCTCCTTCCAAAACCTGCACTTGGGTTCATTTGTGATCTGAAATCTTAGAAATGTGCTTTTTTTTCTGGAGTTACTATAAGGGATTGCTCACATTCTTCCCCCCTTCCTGCTTTCCCTCATCCCTTTGATTTGTGGCCCTTATTCCAAATACAGTCTGAATACAGAATTTCACAAGCCCTCAAAACCTGCACATTCTCCTCAACAGTATCAAATATGTTATAAATTATTCAACTATTTCCTTTTTCCTCTGAGCTCTTTTATGAAATGTATCTCTCTCAATAACTTCATTTGTGTCTAGGAGCTCAATATTCATGTCTGTGCTGCACATTCTGATAAATGATTTTCTCTGCCTCAGTCACAGGCTAATGTACAAATCTAGTACATCTGTGATTGAAGTAATCCAAAGAAAATCTGCCTGTTCTTATCTGTGCTTGCCAAACTCTTGCCTTAAGTTTTCTATTTCTTCTTGCATTTCTGGAGAGCTCCAGTTTTTACTGCTCCTTTTCTTATTCACCACTTGTTTTAGATGCTATCTTCAGTTTCCATAGCTGTACCCCCAGTGTCAGACTGTTGGGGGTGTCATAAATTTTAAAATCTGAGTTAGGCTTTTAGGTAGTGAATCTTAAATAAATAAAGCAAGAAAGTTTACAGATGCTGGAGAAAATAGCTTATGGAGATGAAAAAACCGATTATGTATGTATTTATAGCAGACACTAATCAGTCTGTATTAGAGTGTTTCAGTGATGTAATTTCTAACTGAGAAACAAAAAGGTCCAATTATCACTACGGAACTATGAAACAACAAAAAGGCTATTTACTCATATTTTCAATTTAAATTTTTATGCATATTTTTATGCAAATGTGTTCATAGCACCAAGACTGAGGCTTTTACCCCTACAGAGAGAAAAATTTTGAGGAGGGGTCAATAACAGAGAGCAGATTTACTGGGAATTTTCAGGAAGGAAAGTTTTTTCTTGTCAAAAATGCTAATTAGACAGACTCCAAATGAGCCAGATGCTTGCAAGGGATCTGATTTTAACTCTTTGCAGCTTGAGCAGCACACACCTATGCACTTATACCCATCCTTACCTTTCATTTCATAGTGTGCTGGGCAGCAGTTGGCACCTGACAGGCTTCTGGGTTCCCAGCATCATGGATTAATTGGCAAAGAGCTTATCTGCTTTATGGTTCCTACCATTCTGCCAAAGAGACATCAGGAGACTTCAGGGAATTGTGCATCCCACCTGCAGGACAGCAGAGAAGCCAAAAATTACAGTTTTTTCCTTTACGTTTTGATTTTCTCCTACTCCTAGTGTTATTCTGGCACTCAGGATTTTGGTGCCATTTGTGGTAAGAAAACATTACAGTGATGATGGATTTCCATTATCCAGACAGCTAACTCTGTGACTGGCTCTCAGAGGGTATATTTGTGGTCTCTCTTTGGGAAAATATTTTCGAAACATCTGTAAAACTCTTTCAGATGTCTGGGTTTAGGCTCATTAAAGATGAATACCTTCACCAAACTGAAATGAAAAAAACCTCAAAGAGCCTAGGACTCTTAATTAGGGTGCATGGTTGCAAAAAACCAAAGAATCATAGAATGAATCATAGAATCATAGAACGGCTTAGGTTGGAAGGGACCTTGGAGATCATCTAATCCAACCTCCGTGCCATGGGCAGGGATGCCCTTAACTAGACCAAGCTGCTCAAGGCCTCATCCAACCTGGCCCTGAACATCTCCAGGGAGGAGGCAGCCACAACTTCTCTGATCAATTTATTCTGAAGTCTTACCACCCTTGTACTGAAGAATTTCTTTCTAAGATCCAATCTAAACCTATTCTCCTTCAACTTAAACCTTTTTCCCCTTGTCCTATCACAGGACTGCCTTGTAAAAGTCCCTCCCCAGCCTTCATTTTGTTCCTTTCAGGTATTGGAAGGCAGTAATAAGGTGCTCCCGGAGTCTTCTCCCTTCAAGACTGAACAATCCCAGCTCCCTCAGCCTGTCCTCATAGCAGAGCTGCTGCAGTCCGTGGATCATCTTTGTGGCCTCCTCTGAACATGCTCCAACAGATCCACGTCCCTCTTAGGGTGGGGACACCAGAACTGGATGCAGTATTTGAGGTGGGGTCTCACAAGAGCAAATGGGGAGAATCCCCTCTCTTGATCTGCTGGCCACACTCCTCTTGATTCATCCCAGGATGTGGTTGGCCTTCTGAGCTGCATGAGAGCACTGATGGCTCATGTTGAGTTTCTTGTCTATCAAGACCCCCAAATCCTTCTCTTCAGGGCTACTCTCAACCCACTCTGTGCCCAGTTTGTATTTGTGCCTGGGATTGGCACAGCCCAGGTGCAGGACCTTGCATTTTGACTTGTTGAAGCGCAGGCGGTTTGCACGGGCCCATTTCTCAAGCCTGTCAAGGTGCCTCTGGGTGGCATCCCTGCCCTCAAGCGAGTCCACTGCACCACACAGCTTAGTGTTGTCAACAAACTTGCTGAGGGTGCACTCAGTGCTGTTTTCTGCAACAACAAAAATGTTGAACAGCACTGGACCCGGAAGAGACCCCTGAGGAACTCCACTTGTCACTGGTCTCCATGTGGACATCGAACCATTGACCACAATTCTTTGAGTGCGACCATCCAGCCAGTTCTTTATTCACCAAGTGGTCCATCCATCAAGAAAATTTGCCTCTGTTGGTTTTGGGGAGAGTGAGAGCTTTTTACGGACATTTCTTAACAAAACAGTACTATGTGAGGTTGAATTGTCTTGTAGAATGCTTCCACTGCATGGTAGAGTGCTGTTTGAGTTATGGACAGTCACTGACACGACATTTAGAAAAAGCCACTAAAGAAAAATCTCTTTTTAAACATGAACTGACGGCAATTTTCAAGCCATAGGTTCTAATAAATGAGCAGTGTATGTGAAAGATCATGAACTGTTAATAATATCTTGTACATAAACTTTGCTGTTTTTCAGCTGAGCATGTTTCCAATGCTGTCAGTTTATATTTAACAAAGATTTTTGACAGCTTGTCTTTTAGATCACATTATTCTAGAAGCAGCTTATTAATAATGAACATGACCTGAAATATTAAAGGCATGATATCACCAGGATTTTTGCAGATTTTGAAATGAGTATTAAATAATCAAAAAGGAAGGAAATGAAGTGTCACTGCATGTTCCTTTTTTTAAAAAAAATAAACACTTTTCCCTAGTCCTGGACAGGTCACTGAAAGGCCACATTCTTTGCCTGTTCTATGCAAGATCAAGGCACACATGAAATAAATGCAGATCTGCAGTATGAACACCAAGGGGAGAGAAGTGACCACTCATCCCCTCAGTTGACTCTGTACAATTTTTGTTAGTGCTTGATTTAATCCTGTCTTAGCTCTGTGCCAAAGATTCTTGAGTTTATGGGGCTGCTGCTGTAGCAGTGACACTTCAGGTTCGGCTTGGAAAAGCAGAATCTAGTGTTAATCAAATAATTGCCATTCCCTTACTCAGTTACAACCCCTTTCTGCCCAATTTCCTTCAATCCATTGTGAATGCTTATTTTTTTCTCTCTGGCTCCTCTGTAGATGAATTCTTCCATGCTGAACATGCATAGTGCTATAAAGACTATTTACTTTTATTTTTAATCTAAGTAGAACAGCTTTGCAACCCTTTCACAAGTGGTAGGGTTAGCTGCATCCCTCCTGCATAAAAATGCAGTTCTGCCTGTGTTATCCTGAGGGCATAATATAAAGATTCACCGTGGTTTCACCCTGATACCACTGTCTTACCGATACAGATACCCAACATGATGGGTTTCCTTAGAGAGAAACAAGATTCTCAGCAGAGAACAAACCAGGATTTACTTATCTATTTTTATAAGGTTAAGCATCATGAGCCCTTCACACGAATCCTGAATATAATTTGAAGGAGATCCCATAATCTTAAAATTTTTGTCTAAAGCCATAGGGTAGTTTTCTTCAGCTACCTTCATAAGGATTTAATCTTGTAAAAATGAGTTTGGGCTGATTATATTGCTCACGTGCACAAATACCCGTTATAACTGAGCCCTAAGATAAAGTCACGTCAATCAAATGCAGAAGTTTCTGTTCTTTGTGTTATTTATTATGGATGTCTCCAGTGGAGTAGTTCAGAAATATACTGTGGAATGCCCAGGTTGTGTTATGATTTGTTTAAACCGAAAACACACCACCCTTCGTTTATCAGTTTTAAACTTCTTGCCGTTAAAGACCACAATCTATTCCCTTCTCTTAGCAGGGTAAAACAATCACTTCATTAATCATTCAGCAGCCCGAGCTTCGTCATGACTGTGGGCAGGCAGCTTCATCTCTGACAGTTCTCTCACTGCTCTTGACTCTTTCACCGGCAAGATAACTCTGCTAATATTTGTAGGAGGCCAAAGTGTGGCTCTTTATGAGCATCAGAAGTCCTGGTTTTTGTCAAAACAGAGCAATCTCTCCAGTTTGACTTCTCTGTCAAAATTTCTCAGGGCTCTGACCTGTGCAGGTAGGGATAGCTGGTGTAGATGAAAGGTTACAGCTTGCAAGAATGACCTCCTAGCTTTTGCCCAGAGGTTCATACCTTCTAATGAATGCTGGTGGGGCAGCAGGATGGGATATAGTCCTTGTAGGTAAGTGAATGGAGTTGGCAGCCTCTTCAACATCTGTTTCCCTGGTTCATACATATTTTCTTCCCGGTTTTGTGCTGGACTTTGTATGCATGGTCTTCAGGCTCAGAAAATTGCTTTGCAACTGCTCGGCTTTTCTGTCACGTCAGTCAAGGCTCCTGAGCAGCCATGTGAATTTTGCTGATTGATCAGTCGAGCTTGTTCCTATGACTTAATGGCTGGGATTATGTCGCTCGGCATTTGGCTCACCATCATTGGCTTTCAGCGGCTGCTTTTTTTGGGAAACAAACCGCTGAGAACAGTAGTTCAACACAACACACTGCTTTCTGTAATGTCCATTAGATGCCCCCACATACTGGTGGCTCATGGGTACTTTAATCACATATTCTCAATTAACCGCTGCGTGCTCTACATGCATTCATTGAGCAGAGTCCCAGATTTACATATTGAACACAACGTTTTTACTTTATGCAAGAAATTCTCATTACTCGGAGTACGCTTGCAGACCACTATTTGTCAGTTGCTGCGTCTGAACCTTAATTAACGTTGCATTTGTAAGAAGATAATATATACAAAATGGTAATTCTGAGCCCATAACCACCTGGCATGCTCTTTCCTACCACTGTGCAGCTATTTGGTTTGCAATGCAGAACAGTAAGAGAAATTATAAGTGAATTAAATATACAGGCATAATGCCATCTTTCAGCTTTGTTTGCAGCCAAAGCCACTGCTGGATCCCTTGTTAGAGCTCTAAGTTTTCTCCAGTTGTTTAACTTGTTCTGTCTTGGGTTTGTAAATACGTCTATGGATTATTTGCTGCTTGAATCATTATCCAGAGTCTCACAGGAAGAAGTCAGCTTCTCACAACATCAAGAACAAGTTTTTCTGTGCCTGGTGGAGTGGTAATAGGAATAATCTCAATCTCCTTTCCTCCCCTCCTAATTTCTGAGATCACCCAGCCTATACCATTCCAGCATTGACTAGCACCTGCAGACCTCCTGGCAACACCACATCTGCATTCTTCTAGCTTAATTCACCTTTAAAGGCTGGTTTCATGTAGTGAGTCCCATTTTTATTAGTTATGATTGATCTTCAGGTTAAAACGACAAGCCATCACATCATAAAGAGGTGAATGAAACCCAAACTAGGCCCCATGACTAGACCTTGCCCTCGTAATCATCTTGCATGCTTTTATCTCACAGAATTCCTTTGAGGCATCCCCTTTTTTGAGACACTGTAACACAAAAAGGACTTGAGTGTCTACCCTGTTTGTTTTGCGGGGTTCATCATGCAGAGAACTGCCTCCACCTTGGTAGGGCTCAGGTATTAGCCCAGTCAGATTCTGTAAAGTGCTTGCACATATGAAGAGACTTGAGCATGCCTAATACAACCTGCAAGAGTAACAGCCCATGGGGCAGAGGGCTCTTTCATTGCCGGTCGATGGTGGTACATTTAGCCTTTCTTCTCTCAAGACAGTAGTGAAAGCACTCACCCAGGCAAGAGAAAGTGGAATCTAAGTTAAAGCTTACACAGGTTCAGATGTGAGTTCCTGTCACTGGAGAGAAGCTCTTGACTCCCAGGCTACAGAGAATTTCAGGAGGCAATCTTGTAGGGAACTGCTGGAAAGACTTCACCAACATAACCTATTAACAAAGTCTTGTTAATGAGGACTTGTGCTTTGTGAGAACATCTACACTCTGCTCCAGCTCCAGAAGGACATAGTGGTGGTACAGCAGTCAAGCACAGTAGTTTTGTCCTTCACCCCTCCAAACAGTCTTTCAAGACGCAAAGGGCACTCAACACCACAGGGATGACCACTGAATATTGAACTTCACTGTGCATGGAGCTAGGACTCTCTTGGCAGAAGAGTCTGCTCTCCACTGTATGCTTCTCCATAGGCTTTTGTGTTTATTTTATATCTCCTTCCCAACTCTCTACTTCTGGGAAATTATTCATACTGTAGATACAGAAGACCTACCTCTGCTAGTGTCAACAAAGAAGACAAAACTCTGGCCTTACTTTTAAAATTTGTAACCTACACACACTGAATTTGAAGCTGCTATCTGGAGACAGATTTGCAAGTCCTCCTTATTTTTGTCTGCCCTCAGAGAACTTTTCAATAATTTATTTCAGATAGTTAGTATTTATTAATTCTCTTCTTACATCCATGATATAATGTGAAAACTTTTCTCTTAATTTTAAAAAACGAAGTTCACTTATTGGTATGTTTTTAAATAATGAATTGAATTGTACTTTCTGACATGATTTATCTTTCCAAGAACTGGTGGAATATCATTATCTTCTTAGAATAATGCCTGGATTTGTATTACAGCTAGCATAGTAAAAGGTATATAATAAAACGGCTTAGGCTATCATGTTTGATTTCATCAAAGCATGATAGAAATAGTAACAAATTGATCTTCACAAGATCAATGTGCACTAAATCAGTGCTTATAACACATTACTAAGGGCAATATAGTGAGTTAGTAGCAGAATCATTGTTAAGATGGCAACATAGCAACATGGCAACATGGGCAACAGGGTCTAGTGGGGGATGTCCCTGCCCATGGCAGGGGGGTTGGAACTAGATGATCTTTAAGGTCCCTACCAACCCTGACAATTCTATGATTCTATGAAGATTTTGTTTCCCTGATATCTGCTTTTTTTTTAGGTACAACAATGGAGGGGGGTTTATATCAATATTTTCATTGTGCTAAAAAAAACACCGAAGCAAAGTACGTTGTCTTCCAGGTTTTATGAGTGTTTTTTGTGTTCCGCTGTGCAATTTAGGATTGTTTTAACAGTGAAAAGAAATAGGGGCAGACTTCTGTAGGTACGCATGCACTGTCTTTCTGTACTATCCTCAGACTCCAGCTGTGACTTAGATCATTCATTCAGAAGTTATCTGCAAAAACTGTTTTAAAATAAAAGTTGCAAATTAGTTTTATTCAACTGTCTTTACTGAGATGTTGATGTTTTCAGAAGGCTGATTAACAATGCGTATTCTTTATTGCCTTCTTTACAGGAAGCGTGCTCAGATAGGGATGTAGACCCGAGTTAGGACACCTGCCTTTAGGTGTTAACATATGCACTGTCTGACCTCCCATTATCCTGAAGAGATGTTTAGTCAATGCAGTTGTTGGAGCAACTGGAGTGTCTGTGTTCCCAGATACAGCTGGTTCACCCTCTAGCCTCCATGTAAGTCAAGAGTCTCATGTCGACTTAGATACCTGCCCAGCCTTCTGCATCTCCAGCAAGGCTCAGCTCTGTAAGTCCTGGGTCATATCTCTGCTGCTCCAGCTGCCAGCATCAACGATACCCAGCTCAGGCTTTGCAGCAGGTGTGAAAAACTTCCTTTATCTCCAGAACACATTTCAATTTCTAGAAAGGCTTGATAGGAATCCCTAAAGTTTGCAACCTATATTTAACCTTCCTGCTGTTTTGAAGTCAGGATGTTGACAATAGCCTTGTCTGTCGTCTCTGAAGCCAGCTCTGATTTCCTGCTGTGCCTTAAGTTAAGAGGGGTTCTTCCTCTGTTAGGAGCCCACCATTATATGGAGATGTAATTTTTTTCTTTTTATTCTGTGATAAGACACTGGGACAGGACATGTTAATTTATGGGCTGTGGGTCACTTTCTTCATTAGCATTTATATAATGCCTCTTAATTAACATAGCCCTTTCTGCTTCCTTGCATTTTGTTGCCAGTCGTTTTTAAAGATGCTGTAGTAAAACTTCACAAATGATTTCTCTTGAAAAAATTATATTTTGTTAATAAGCACAGTATTGTGCTCATAACATGTATCTCCCCATGCTAGAGATCAAACCTGATATAAAAAATGGTGAATCTGGGAGCATAATTGTTTTGTAAAACATTTCCTCCTGCTATCCTGATGCCTACAGTAAGCTTTAGAAGACAGAGAAGACCTCTTCAGGATACATCACAAAATTTCTTCCCTTGAAGAATCAGTGAAAAAGGTCTGCAAAATTATTTCGTCCTGCCTCATGGCAGATACAAGGTTAGACCCATTAGTGCAATGACTGTAAACGTTAAGTGTAGACAACTAAAGTCACAGTCACTTCAGTGAAAGGGTTCATTTAAAGTATAATTTATTACATCAGAGTAGCAATCTTAGGGATTGCACTAGACATTGTGGCAATTATGTTCAAGGGTCATAAGCCAGAGTTTATAAAAGTACAACCTGTACTTAATATAATTTAATAATTTAAACTTGTATAGAAGCATTCATTCAAAGTATTTAACAAACATTAATTAATTAAGCTGTGCAATACCCCACTGTGTGCCTATGGGTAAGTCAAAACATTTGTATCTCAATTTTACAGAAGGTTAAGCTGAAGTGCAAAGAGATTGATTTGCCTGAGGTCACACAGCAAGTCAGTGGAAAGACTGCAAATAGAATCTGCAGCCTGAAGTTCTCATTTCCCTGTTTTTACCACTTACATTACACTTCCCACTAGTAAAATGAAGGGGAAGAAAGAGGCGGCTGAAGTGAGACGAGGAACACAGTTAACCCAGTTTTGGAAACATGTTCTTGCTTTTTCTGCAGCTTAGGCACGTATAAAAGGAATAGGTTGGTTTAGAATTATTTGGAACTTTATTCCTTCTCCATCTATCCTTTGCATGCTTTCTTTTAACTGCAAACATTGAAATACTTGATATCTGCAGAAATAAATATAGCTTGGCAGTGGGAAGCAACCCTCTTGAGTTTCAGGCATGGATTTTTACACAGCCAGCCCCCATTCCCTGTAGCTCACGCGATGCTCTGTGCTTCCCCACTGCATGGACGGGGTCCTGCGGTGTGCTCGTTGCCCCTGCTGAGCCTGGCCTCTGGGCAGGCAGCCAGTGACACCCAGGAGGGTGGGTGGGGGATGACGATGAAGACTGCAGCCCTGTAGTCATGTGTGTTTGCTGTTGCAAAGCACCTCACCGAAAAGGAGGACGGAGTCGTGGCTCAGTACCTCTCACGTTACCCGATGAGCATATGATACCAAGCACTAGAGAAGCTACTTTGATATTAGAACAAAGTTGGTTATTGAGTACAGAGGGTGATGCCTCACTAAAAAGCAGGGCCTGGGCCTGAACGGATGTGTACTGTTCCACTGAAAGGAGACTGTGAAGAGTTTGCAGTGAAAGGGTAAGAGAGATGAAGAGGGGAATACGTTTCTTGGTGAGACCTTGAAGTGGAGGCATTAAAAGAGGTAAAGAGTTGCTCTGGAAGGAGGAAGAACAGGGAAAGAAGATTGTATTGTAATGCTTTGTCTCAGCTTTAGCTTTATCTTTCAAGTCATGTTCAAAAGGGCCTGAGCGTGAAGATGCTTCTTTGTAGGTTGGAAAAAAAAGGCCGGAAAGCAATTATTACTAGTTCTTTGTAGACTGCTACAGGGTTTTCCTAAAAAGTGGTCTTACTTTAACTTGAGAAAGCATCTGATTTGTATTTCTTGCTCTTGTCATTCCTAATAGACCAGTCCCTGAAGCCTTACACAAGAAAAAGCTAATTTACCATTACTGCATTTTTCAGGTATGGCTCATCAGCATTTCCTTAAGGTGAGCGCTGAGCATCTGAGATACCCACACCACTCAGTAACAAAGTCAATGTGGTGAAAGAAGGAAAATGATAGGAAAGGCATGAGACCAGCATGAGACGTTTCTTGTGCTTGGAGGTCACATCAGTTCATTATGACATACTGCGTATCCAGCCTATTCTCAGCATGGGCAGCATCAATGATATGACTGACTTTCCTTTGGAAGCAGTTGGGAAAACTGTAACATGCCCTGAAGCACAAGCCCTGTGCAAGGATGTGCTTCACAATAACAACTTCTGCATAGTACTGAGTTTCAAAGTAGTTTGGGGAAAGGAGGAATGATGTTGTTAATAATCCATGGTAGATGTTAAGGCAGAAATTCACAGTGTAAAGAAGCTGATGCAGATGTTCCTGTGCTGATTTTGTTATCGGGTGTGCTATAACAGCAAAGTTGCAATTTGCCATGTGACCACAAGTGTTGGAAAGCAAAACATGCCAGTACTTTTCAAAGGATCCGATCTTTGGGATATACGTGGTGAATGATATGTATTACAGAAGCTGCTCCTTTCCTTGCTTTCTCCTCTCCTTGGAGGGCAGGTAGGGCACTGTGCCAGGAAGATCCTTTCAGGGCAATTTTGAAGCCTTTGCACCAGCTATATTTTAAACTGATGTGAAAAAGCCTCTCAGGTTCCTGCCAAGCAATCTGCACTTCATTCCTGCATTGGAGCTGTGATGCTTCTCCATGATGCGGAGAGGGACGTACTGGTACTGCGTTGCTGTGTCTGCACACTCTCCTGCAAGGGCAAACTAATCTCTTTTTTCTGATAATGGCCATGTCTCATATATATGTGAGACATATATATATATATACACATTCCATGCTCTCCTCTTTTCCTGTTCAGAAGATGATGCAATTTTTTCTTTTTAAGAACAAATTGCTTTCACCAAGACAAATGAAGGATTTAGGGAATGCTTAGGAGGGTTGACAGTCAGTGAGTTGAACCTGTGAACAGTTATGATTAATTCTGAGATGACTTAATCACTCCATTCTTAAATCCCCGCTGGATTTCTGCGCTTGCCTGAAGGCTGCTTCAGTTCTCTCTGGAGGAGCCACTGGTACATGTGGTGTGTGAAGCCACTGGCCAGTGCTGCCAACTTGGGCTGGCACTTGGGGACCACACATCTGATCAAAAGCTATAACATGATCCCTTTGCCTCTGCAAAGCCACAGTGGCTTGTGACGCCTCAGACATTGGAGTAGAACACCTGAGGGGACAGGAAGATCTTTCTGGTTTTTAGACTTTCAGTAAATTGGGTACTGCTGAGAGGTATCTGATGGGGTGGCCCCTGGCTGGGCTGCTGCATATCTGCAGCTATCCCAAAGACATGTGCTCTAAGCACTAGATCTTCCATTTACCATACCTACTCCCAACATATTTATGCACAGCTGCATAGGAAAAACCTATATAAATCTAATCTAACTTAGAAAGGATTATAGAATGATGCAGCCTTTTCTGGTTCTGGTCTGATATACGGTATTTCCCTTCATATTCTGGGAGAAATTGCCTTTGCAGCTAGTTCCTTTCCAAGATTAAAAAAAGGTGAGGAAATATATAATCTGACTTTTTTCCTTTTACTCTTGCTTCAGACATGAAAAAATACCTGCTGTTGTGATATCATATTTTAAAGTTAAATTTTGACAAATTTTCGTATTTGTTCCTATTTAAGGTAATCATATGTTGAGGAATTGAGCACAGAAAAAAAAAAGTCAAACAATAAAGAAGTGGTATAACTGAAGAGTTTTCTGGTATTGAACTCTCTATTCAGAGGAGAGATCCCATCCAGAGGGACTTTGACAGGCATGAAATTCAACATGACTAAGTGCAAGGTCCTGCACCTGGGTCAGGGCAATCCCAACCACAAAGATAGGCTGGATGATGAGTGGATTGAGAACCACCCTGTGGACAAGGGCTTGGAGGGATTGGTAGGTGAAAAAATGGATATAAGCCAGCAATATGTGCTCGCAGCCCAGAAAGCCAATCACATCCTAGGCTGCATCAAAGTATTGCTCCAAATGATGCCTTTTTAATATGAACCATAGTAGTCAACTTTTAGTCATTACTGTGGCAGTAGGTGTTCATTTCTCTAGGTCAGGACATGCAGTGATGTCAGGTGCTGTATTGTCTCAAGGTTTGATCAGGAAATCATCAGGAAAGAAGGGGAAGGACTCTTTATCCAAGAGTGTAGTGATAGGACAAGGGGTAACAGTTTCAGACTGAAAGAGGGTAGATTTAAATTAAATATTAGGAAGAAATTATTTACTATGAGGGTGGTGATTCACTGGAACAGATTGCCTAGGGAAGCTGGAAGTGTTCAAGGCCAGGTTGGATGGGGCTTTGAGAAACCTCGTCTGGCAGGGCAGTTGGAACTAAATGATCCTTAAAGTCCCTTCCAACTCAAACCATTCTACGATTCTATTACAGTTGTTTAAGTACATTTTGGAGCCATTCAGATGAAAGTCTGTTCATAACTTCAGTGACCCACAGTGGGGCTGCGTGGTGCTCTGACGGGACCAGAAATGCACAGTAATAACTGTTAACTGCTGTGCAGAAACAGGGGAAAGTCTCTCCAGTAATGGCTTTGCAGCGAACTCTCCACACGATGAATAAAGCCTCTTCCCAAAGGTATATGTTATTGTTGTCCGTAAATAACTTTCACAGGCTCTGGCTGCTACATGCTGAGTGATACACAGCGCTGAATAAAAGCTGACGGCTTGTATTTAAGCTCATAGGAAAAGAACTTGATACAAACCATCATTTTTTCAAAAGAAACTGTCACTTTGTGAAAAGATCTGTTCAGAAGCACAGGAAACCTTGCCTTGGTCTCTTAGTGCTTCCTCAGCCGCTGCTTTCGAACACTTAGCAAAATTAACAGCACTCTCTGTTTACATAGTTTTCTATCAGAAAAAATCCTGGGACAGGTTCAATTATCTGCCTGGCTGTGGGGAGCTGCAAAGCAGCCGGTGTGTGCTGGTGATCCTGCTCTGACTCTCACAGATCGTGCATTGATCTGCAGCCCCTGTCCAACATCTTTAAAAGGAAACCTCACCACAGGATTTGAGTTTGCTGCTCAAATCCAGACTGTGATGCTTATCTGTGAATAAGAGGTTAGAATATATAGGCAAAACTGTAGTAATACTCTCAATATTGTCATTGAACAGGCTTAAATACTGACTTTAATGTCTGACACCACTTTTGTTAAGCATAAACATCACTCACATAAGGAAAGACTATTATTTTGTCTTCTCTGTGCATAGCAACCCGTGTTGAATATTTTATTCTGCCTGGATTTTGGACAACTGCCTTTGAGGCAGATATTCCTAGCTGAGAAGTTTGCGAGAGCTCTGATTGTATTTTGGATATATTACAAAAAAACAATCATGATACTATTGTACAGCCAAGCTAGAAATACTCAAAAATATGCTTTTTCTCAATACATCTAAATAACTATTGCAAAGGTCATTAATTATTAACTATTTAGTTATTTATTACAGCACATAGAATGTTTCAGAGATTTTTTTTTTTTAAATATACAATTTTGTGCAGATATGTACCTGCTTAATAATGGTTCCTGCCTCAAACAGCTTACGATCTAAATGTGTGAAGGATCGTAGAGTATTGTTGGATAATTCAAGTTGGTCCTCAAAAAATGGATAATTTGGTTTTGGACCTCAAAAAATCATCTAGACCAAATAGAAGGGATTTGCTGAAGCTCAAGAATCAAGACAGGTTAATAACAGAAACGGTATTTCTTGCTGCCTACTTTGGTACATGTTCTACCAGAGTGTGCTGCTTTTAATAGATTTAGGAACATTTATCAACTGTAGGCATTTGGCAGAAGACTGCTTCCCTGGCTTCCACTGCACCATTTCACTGCCTGCATGAAATACAGAACCCGTTGTCTTCTTCTGCAGTAACTCTTGCTGTCATGTTGGCATGTTTCTTATGCACCAAAGCTTATATTTGAAAACCTTGCCATAGGGCTTCTAAATTTCATTTTGGCTTGGCATATCTTGGTGCTACCACTGCCAATTGCAAAAAAAAAAAAAGCCCTGAGTTTTTCTTTTGTTGTTGAATCTCACCCTACCTTTTTCAGTGGCCAACCCAAGGCTTTGTAGAGCTCTGGGGATAAGATACAGCTGAAATGCAAAAGACATTTTTGACTGCTGCTGCACTGGGGGATGCTAATGGGGGCAGGTTTGAGCTCATCATGTTAATAAATCTATGTACCAGCTTGGTAACTGGAGATCTGCCATTTCTCATCTAGGGGTCTGTGCCATAGACCTGCTTTAGTTGAAAACTCACCTAATTTCAAGTTAAGGTTTTTTTTCTTCTCTTACGTTTGATTTTCTCCCTCTTATAATGACTATTTTACTCAGTATGGAAACATTTTACTTGGAAATAAACCCCCACAAAACATAACTGCATTTAGTGAAGAATGTTATTCAACCTCTTTTGGGACTGCTTCTTTGGGCTGGGTCCTTAAATCCCTTTACTAGCAGGCTGGTACGATCTCTGATCACTTCCCTGCTACTTCTACTGTGTGAATCAGTTTTCCTTCTTGAACAACATCCTGCACAATCCTCCTTACTCCTACCTAAGAATTCAGGCCAGATGGCTGAAGCTGACCCAGGATAATCTACTCCCCAGGATATAAATGATGCCATTTAGACGTACGCTGTAATGTTCCTTTAGTTAAAAAAAAGGACTTGCAGCAAGAGCCTGTAACAATTGGCTTTATTTGGATTCACAGTGCTCTGCTAGACAGTAGCCATTTGTGCTGGGTTACATAACATTAAAAGGTACGTATCAGACACTATCCTACACATAGACAAAAGGACTGCCCCGAATCTCCTGGAAACGAAACAGCTTGTGTTTGTGTGTTTCCTTAGACTCCCATTCCACCTTGTCCCTGAATGCCCTGAAAAAACAGATGGGAGATACTGCAAAGCAAGTCAAGCACTGGCACAGCATAGGAGAAATTAATTCCATGGCTAAGGACCTCTAGAAGGAGGAGAAAAACCACACACTTTCCTTTTTATCCTGCAGAATATTTGTTTGAATTCCCAGTTTGGGTTGACAGGAATATGAGAGAACTCATGTCTTGGTTGATGGGATTCTATGTTGTTAATGACATTATACTTAATTGCAAAGACGTACAGCTAACTGCAACAATTACTGCAGATATGAGAATGTTGGTGCCATTTCTGAATGGTCTCAAGACACAATGGTCTCAAGACACAAAGAAAAGAGAGGTGTCACAAGATGTATGTCACAAGGAAATCCTCTCTCATGAAGCACTGATGGTGGCAACAGCTCTTGAAAGAGCCGCCAATGCAGTGTGCTTTATTCCTGGACATCAAAACATGCTGTGGTGGGTAGTGCCTGCAACTTCAGTGAACTTTGGGTAGGGTTTAGTGCGTGAAACGGTTCACAGTGCTCTCCCACAAGCGGTCATGTGTATTGTCAGATCACTGGGGAGGCAGCATTTGCTGACACATATAGTACAACTTCAGGCTAAGCGATGTACAAGATTATCCTTTTAAGCTTAATTGTTTGTGTTCTATAAAATATAGATGATATCAGAATGCCTGGCATCAGCTTGTTTGTTACTGGAATATAGACTTTCCTCTTTGTCCCCCCTTTTTTTTTTTAAATGCAAAAGAGGCACAAGAGATTTTTCTCTCCACTTATGCTCTGGTTTTCTTTATGCCTCCTCTCTTCTGAATCCTGAGCTTAGTACCCTGAAAATATATTCTTACTGTATAGCTGCATTGCAGACCTGTACCAGCTCAAGTTCTACCTCTCTGCATTTTGCATCATACTACTTGGAAAACCCACCTTTTTATAATCTCTTGTTGTAATCCTTCACATCCATTAGGGTGATGCAAAGTGCAGCTACAGGTCAGCTGATGTTAAAGAGATATCCTGGGGTGGTCCCAGCTGCTTGGTGCACTGGGATGCCTGTACCTTGCTAGCTACATTTCTGAATGTGCGTGAAAGTGCTGAGATGCATTTGGTACCTGCCAGCACTTCTCTGTGATGCCAAAACTATCTCATATACGTCATCCGGCTTTGGGGCTACAGGCTGGATTATGCTGATTTACACAGCTGAAGATGGGTCAGTAGTAGGGAGGGAGCAAACCCTGACTACATTTCTTTCTGACTTGAAATCACACTAGCAAATATCTTGAAGAAAGGAGAGAGGCTCCTGCCTCATTCCTAGCCCACCAGGGAATCCAGATGAGCTCAGTAGACTGCATCTGCCCTTCCCAGCAAAGAGGCTTCTTTAAAAAGGAGTAACCTTGTCCCAGAGCCCACTGGTGATTCTGAGACCACTGTGAGTGGGTTACTGATCAAAAAGGGATGGACACACCTGGAGTGCTCATCTATGGGTCTCTGCAGTTCAACCCTCCTGGTTTGCTTCTCTTTGAGGCCTCGTGCAATTTGCTCAGCCAAGACTATATGGTTCTTAAAGTTTGTCTTGCTTTGAAGTGAAAGGAAGTATGAAAGTGTATGTTATTATTATTCTCTTCCTTTAATCTTTGCTCAAAAGTTAGTCCCCTCAGACCTTTAATCATCTGTCTTTGTCTGAATTCCCTTCAATTTACTTCTATCTTTCTGGTGCTGAAGTGCTTACAGATGAATGAGGAATTGTATTGCTTTATCTTATTTTTCCTCATTAAAATGCTGGTGAAAGCCCATGTTCACAGAAGACAGAAAGTGGTTTAGGCTATTCAACCTTTTTGCCTTTTCATATAATTTAACCCCTTTGCATGAGAGTTGTGAAGTGTTCCTATAACGAATGGATATTGTGATGCATATAAATTGGAATAGAAACTGCACTGAAATAATGGTGGCAGGGTTTCAGTACCAATCACTCAAAACTTAGGAAATGGCAGAGTTTAGGCAGCCTGTTCAGCTTTGTCTGAGTGCACATTTTTCTTTCTGTATAGCTGCTATCTGAAAGAAAGGTTACTCTTCTATGAGAGTAGGACATTGTGTCTTCTTCATTCCTTGTTCTTAATGCAAATTATATTTGTTTAAATTGTCTCTGAAAAAAAATAACAATTGGTAGCACGGCTCAGATTTGAGCCTTGGTAATTAGTATATATTTTTTAACAGTAGTAAAAATAAAAAAGACCACACTGAGAAGTGGATCCAGCTTCAGCAAGAGAAAGTGATCCCTGGCATATCTGCAAAGGTTAGACTTGCTCACTCTTGCACAGGTCTGTAAAATAGGAGAGAGAGAGAGAGGTCCTTGCAATTTGTCTGCAGAGCACAGATGCAGTGATGTACGGTGTACTTGTCCACAGCCATTTGTAAAGTGATACTGATGTGTTCTCTACCACTCTGATGTAAAGATAATTTGTTTCCCTACTTCTCCAAAGATGGAATTATCCAAAATAAATTGTATCATGCTATCTTTAGGATTACTTCATATTAGAATCTATATAATTTCTTGTATGTAATTTATCTTTATACAGCAGAACTGACAAAACATTTAGGTTAGGCTGAAGGAAGAGCAAATGGAGTTTATTAAATAAAGTATGTAATTTCTTAAGAAGTAAATGAACAAATTCAGTTGGACTGAAAAATCCAGTGAGGTTCACAGACACTTTAAACAAGCATGAATTCATTGCTTAACAAAATATTTGGAGTGGTACAGAGGTTCGAACAGTTTATCTGTTTTGTGCTCATGGGGTTCATCTATAGTAATATTGCCAAGTTTAAATGAAATCTGAACTTGTTTTCATGGAAGTGAGGGAATATAGTACAAATTAAGAACAGTTGGTACAGATTTAATTTGCGTAAGATTTTAGTCTCTTTGTTGAATTATTTTCATGTAAGTCCCCACTAGGAGAAAGAATATATTTTGGTCACTTTAAATAATAATTATCAGGCTCTCAACAACTACTTTTATGAGCTTGGTTCCCAGCTTGATTCTACAGCTGCTTGATCCCGTCACCTCATTTACAGCTCCTTTTCCCCATCCTCAGTAGCATCAGCCGGCATTCAGCCGTTTTCCTCTCCTCGTATGATTGTGCTTCTCACATAATGAAGATAACTCCATAGAGCAGATTTTACTCAAAGCGAATTACAGATCCCATTCTCCGCTAACTTTGATTGACTGCAACTTGCTGGATGCCCTTGCTCCTTAGAAATGGCAATTTTATCTTATGGAATAACAAAGAAATCAGCTAAGTGAATCCTCTGTGCTTTCTTCTGCAACCACATAAGCACACTGAAACGCTCTTCTCCGCACATCAGTGATCCTTATTCCAGTGAAAGCAACCCACAGCCTCCTCAGAATAGATAAGGACCTTTACAAAGAGACTGAGTTTTTAATATTTATTATACGTACGCGCACGCACATGCAAATATGTCTCACATGTTATTTTTAATGAAAGAGTTAAAGCAAGGCAGTCTTTAAAGTTAGAGCAAAAGTACTGTTCTGCTGTTCCTTGACTGACTACTGTCAACCCAATTAATCCTCGGATAACAACAGAAATGCCAGCTGAATGCTTCTGCCAGAGGGCAACTTCTAGTTTATTTCTGCAAAGTATTTATCTAGAGATAATTACATATTAGCCTGGTATGTTTTACTTGCAGTTGCAATACAAATTGACCTGGCATCAAACCATATATTACAACTGTTTGCAATTTTACTATAAGCATTCAAAATGACTGTAAAAAAACCTCTACATCAAGAATATTGGGGGGAGAAGAACTTTCCTTCTCATTGCAACTATCCTATAGCTTTTAATTTTAAAAGTAGGTCTTAGTTTTAAGAGTGGAGCTAAGTGTTCTTAGCAATATGAAGTATAAATTCTTACAAATATGTTTGTGAAATAGAAGTTGGTATCTACTTCCTATGGATCACAGTTATTAATGTTAAACCTTCTGATTAATTTTTCCCCTTGTACATGAGAAGTAGATTACATAATAAGGCAGAAATTCGTAAAAGGAGTTAGAAGAAAAGTTCAGTTTCAGCTGTTACTCAAGAGGGAAGGGATGCTCCCAGAAATCTGGCCAGAGACTTCCTGTGAGGATATGCATAGTCTCAGCTGAGTATTTTTGACTAGGCCTTGGAAGCTAGATTAAATCAGGATGCCTTTGCTGTGTGCCCCTCTACGCCTCCTCCAGCTCCCTCTTGTCACCTGCAATCCAGTTCAGTCTCCTGTTGCGAGAGACAGTACCAACAGAAAATGCAGAGGTACTCATCACCTGCAATCCAGTTCAGTCTCCTATTGCGTGAGACAGTACCAACAGAAAATGCAGAGGTACTTCCACAGCAGGTTATCTATTATAATAATATAATAGGTTTCAAATGATGTCTTCCTGGGCCAGACATATGACAAAATCCCCAGCTGCCTCTGAAGTTCAGACACGAGACCAATATTTTCCTCCTTGCCAGACAGGCTTATTATAATAATATAATAGGTTTCAAATGACGTCTTCCAGGCCCAGACATATGATAAAATCCCCAGCTGCCTCTGAAGTTCAGACATGAGACCAATATTTTCCTCCTTGCCAGACAGGCTCTATGGTTAATGTTGGAAGATTTTTCTCTTCTGGTCGAAGAAGCTTTCCTGGGGAACATACTTTTTATTTTTAGACATGCTGGAGCATCCTAGGTCGTTTGGGCTCATAATACTGTCTGATATAGATTTATCACAGCTTCCATTAAGAAATATTTTCTGATTGTCTGATTACCTTGCAGCTACTATTAATTTGATACAATTTAAGGTAACATGCAAACAGAACATTGCTTCACAAAGTAGAAAATAAAAGCCACAGTCACACATGTTTATGAAAGACATTGTGTAAGTGCAATAAGCTTGATTCTTCCATATAATTTCTTCACCTAATATCAGAAAGGGTTCTCTGTCCAATTTTCTGCTTTTCCTGTTGAGGGTCATGCCTTCCCACTTCGTTATGCCTTAGGTAACACTCATTAGAGAGAGCTGCTTATTGAAAGCAAGGTTGTTTTTATAAACAGTCACTCCTATGGAGTCCAGATAGATTCAATCTTTCTCCCTGGAATGGTTTTCTTTCTTTCCTATCCAGGAGAAAGTCTGCCAATTGTTCTTAACTACAATAATGTGATGGTTTTTTCTTCTTTGGTGTGTTAAATATCTGTGTTAGACAACCTGTCACCTTTTGAGTGTGGCTATCTGACTAAAATCTTCTTGTCCCAAAGAAGAGAAAAACTTTTTTTTTCTTTTTTTTTTACTTTCCGTTGGTCATTATATGCATATGTTTCAGTGAAAATGTTTTCACTGATGGTTCTTGTATATCTGTTCATAACCCATGGAGATAGATGTGATAGAAACATCTGAACAGGATATAAAGACCCGGCTCTGTTGCTTACGCTCAGTTGAAACCAAACATTAAGTAGCCACTTCTGAATAAGAACAAATGAAGTGATGAATCCTCAAAGTGTCCCTTAAAATGGTGCATCCCGCTTAAAAAAAAATGCAAATGCACCTGCAGATAAGTGGCTCAGGTGCCTGGGATGAGTGTCTGACAACATGGTTCTCTTGGGATGTTTCCATCGGCAAATTTCTAGTTTACTGGTTAAAATAATCTGTGACTTACTCCTCCCTGTATAGGGATCTGTTCTACCTAAACGCTTCATGTTCTTTAAATCTCTTCTTATTACTTCTTTACTTCTTTGAATTTATGTATAAATGAAAAACATATTTTGAAATGAGAAAATACCTCAAGAATCTCATTGATATTTTAGAAAATATTTGCATATTGATGATTTCTGCTAGAAATGTTGACCATTGTGATAATAATTAGTAAGTATATATTAGCCAAAGAAAACCACCAGAGATGAAAAAGCCAGCATGTCAAATAATGTATTTTACTTCTTCCTCTTTACAAACAGATATTCAAGAATTTTATGAAGTAACACTGCTAAATTCCCAGAAAAGCTATGAGCAAAAAATAGAGGAAGCAAATCAAGTTGCAGAGAAATGGGAGAAGACAACATCTGCTACAGACCATGAAAATCTGCAGAAGAACCAAGAGGTAATTTAACAGATTAAGAATTAAAATGTAAAATGAGTGAGATGTCTCAAGCCTGAGAAAGGCCATGCAGTGCTTTATGAGATTGAAAGAATGGCATTAATTAAGGAATTAGATTAGGATATGGAAGATGTATAGTGTCATCCTTCTGACCTTGAATGTGTCATTAACTTTTTTATTCTTTCAATTGCCATCTGTCAAAGGGGAAGATAAAACTTTCTTTTTCTCAAGCTCAGTGTACTTTACCTGATACTTGGTGTCTTTGATTACCCCCAAAAGAGGATATATTTCCTCTACTTCCTAATAACCATGGAGGTTATTAATACCCCAGTGATTGTATCCTGTGTAAAAATTTTAATCAGACTTTTCGTATTTCTGGGACTCACATTGGGCCGAACTTTTCCATGGTCCAGGTGCACAGAGATGGCAACTAAAACAGTCTCCATATGAGGTAGAGATATATAGAAGCAGGTTATACACCTCTGCTTTTCTTCTGAAGCCAGTGGAAGGATTCAAAACCTTTCTTTGGCGTCACTAGCTCTAATCTGTCTCTGCCTGTCTCCAGATTATCATTAACTAAATTAGAGATTTAAAGTAATAGCCTCCCACCACGTTTGTACTTCAAAGACAAAAACAAACCCCACACAACCAAGCAATGAATTGCTCTGTTCTTAAACAGTGAGACAGAAATAGAGTGGGCATGGACTGCAAACTGCAAATCTCCAGACCAAAATCAAAGATGAGGGCAAAGTACAAAAACCTCCATTGTTTTTTTTGGTTCTAAAGGAATTTCAAATTTTAAAACTGTTTCAAAACACTTTCCATAGGCATGACTATTTTTAAGAGCTTTCCTCTTTTTAAGTGTAAAACCCAGAAACAAATTGTAGTTCGGCATGACATTTTGCATGTGATTCCTTAAAAAGATAAATCAGAATTGCAGGCGGCTAGAACAAAACCCTCTGAAGAAATGAATAAATTTATTGTAAAAATTAATTAGCAAAAAAAAGCTTGCAGAATTAATGAGAACAAGCGTTCTGATTTTGAGTGAAATCAGAACAAATGAGTCTTAACATTAATGTAGGATATATCCCATGAATGATTTAACATTTGAGTCCCAGCTTGAAAGCACAGCTCGCTAATCTCTGTCCTTTTTTTGCAGAAAGTTATAGGTTTTAAAATGGTGAAAGCGTATTCCAGCATGTTAGCTATCTCCTGAAGCACCTGAGAAAGACAGTTGATGACAGACTCTCTTTTCATTCTGGCCTCATCAAAGTATTTGACCTTCAACCCCGTCTTCCTTAAGCTCATTGCTGCCTAAAAGATGTGCTACTGGTCTTGTTCAGGGGAATTTAGAGTATGAATTCTTTTCTGAGAATAACAGAATATATAGGGCTAATGTCAAACTTTGCTCGTCTTATGAAAATGACATTCTGATATAAAGCAAAACAATAATAAACTATTGCTTAGAAATTGGAAGAAGCATTTCAAGACAAGGTGCTGTCAGACAGAGTCCAGGGTACCCTCATTTTCAGAGTTGCTGTCTATCCATAAATTTCTGTAATAAGTATGATGGGAACACAAAATGTTTACTCCCTTTAAAAATCCTACCTATATATGCAGGCAAAACAGACTGGAAGTGTGGGCATTTGTGTTTTGTTTTTTTTTTCCTTTTGACAGCACAACATACTATCAGTGGTTCCGAGTCAGAACTGATTAGCACATGCTGAACGTACCAGCTGCTGTGCGACTCCAGTACAGTACTTTGTTTTCTATAAGAAATTGCCTTATGAAATTGTAACTGGGTAATCTAACATATCACATAAATTCTTATTCATGTTTTATTCCATAAGGGAATTGAGGGTTTTGTGCTTTCCTTTTCCATCCTCAATTGCATGTTTCAAATGTGGAAAGAAAAACCTCCCCTCTTCCATGCAGTGCTCCTCGGCAATCATTTAGTCCAGAGACCACTTCCTTTTTGCGCCTTCCATTTGAAATCTTCCTTGACTTATGTATAGATTGGTTCTTTCTCTGTAATTTTTTTCCAATTGTATTTGCTGACAAAAAAAGAAGCATCTTTCACTGTCTAGGTCATGTATCCTGTGACCTCTCCTTTGTATTGATGTATTTGCTTTTCTGGAAGTGCAGACTTTTAGATAACAGAAAAGTTTTTAGATTGTTGTTTGCAATACTGTAAAAATCTGACATACAGAGCTGGCCTCTAAACTCTCTCACTGATCACTCTAGTGGTTTGTAACAAACAGATACTAGATCTTACAGTGTACTGGGACTGGATCTTCTTTGATTAAGAGACCTGAAAGGGCCACAACCTATCCTATAATCTCACAGAATCACAGAATTGTGGAGGCTGGAAAAGCCCTCTGAGATCATCAAGTCCAGCCTATGACCCAACACCATCACATGGGCCAGACCAGGGCACTAAGTGCCACATCCAGCCTCTCCTTAAACACCTCCAGGGATGGTGACTCAACCACTTCC
>NW_009727753.1:133793-170443 GCF_000703405.1 Apaloderma vittatum
AGCTGTCACCCAGTACTCCCAGGTCCCTCTCTGCAGGGCTGCTCTCCAGCCACTCCTCCCCAGTCTGTAGTGCTGCAGGGGTGAGGGTGGCCAAAGCGTAGGACCCTGCACTTGGTCTTGTTGAACTTCATACCAATGGCCTCAGCCCATTGACCCAGCCTGTCCAGGTCCCTCTGCAGTGCCTTCCTACTCTTCAGCAGATTGACGTGCCCCCCAGCTTGGTGTCATCCGCAAATTTGCTAAGGGTAGACTCAATCTCCTCATCTGGGTTGTCAATAAAGATATTGAATAGGACTGGACCCAGTACTATAGTGAGGTGTCCCTGGAGGACACTAATTGTCACCAGACGCCAACTGGATGCAGCACCATTCACCACAACTCTCTGGGCCCAGTCATCCAACCAGTTTTTAACCCAGTGAAGTGTGCATCCATCCAAGCCATGGGATTCCGGCTCTTCCAGGAGGATGCTGTGGTAAACTGTGTCAAAGGCTTTCCTGAAGTCGAGATAGACCACATCCACAGCCTTCCCCTCATCCACTAGGCAGGTCACCAAGTCATAGAAGCAGATGAGACTGGTCAGGCAAGACCTTCCTTTCCTAAACCTGTGTTGGCTGGGCCTGATGCCCTGGTTGTCTTCTATATGCTGCTTGATGGCACTCAGGATGATCCACTCCACAACCTTGCCAGGCATCGAGATCAGGCTGACAGGCCTGACAGTTCCCTGGATCCTCCTTCTGGGCCTTCTTATCGATGGCCAACCTCCAGTCATCTAGGACCTCCCCAGTTAGCCAGGATCAGTGATAAATGATAGAGAGCCGGTTCTCCCGTCATTCTCAGGGAGGGCCTCAGAAGAGAGACATCTCCAAACTCAGAGACTAATTTTGAACGGTCAGGGGCATATATTAGTTCACATATGAGCCAGAAACAGTTGCATCCAAAATATTACCTATCATCATATTATTATTGCATTTCAGCCTGTACAGAAACTAAACATATTTGGGCAATGTATCTGGCAGAGCTGTAAATATCATAGACCAAAATAATTTCAGTGGGTGGGTATTAGTGAATAAGGAAGAAATAAGGACATACATGATTTTTTTGTGTGTGAATTTATCAGTGCTGTTTTCACTCCTGTAAATTGAACTTGACAAAATCAACTTAAATTGGTGGAGAGTTTCAGGATCAATGAAAATTTCTGAGGCAAGTTCACTATTCACTAGAAATGTTCCCTGGGTTCCGCTTGTGAAGGCTTTTATTTGTTACATATTTTCATACAGTAAGCTGGGAATGTGACATATCAAGTAATAAAAGAAAAAGTCCAACATGTTAGTCATGATGCAGGAACTCTAGAATACAGTTATGAAGAAGATCTCAAAAATTTCATGTTGTCCATTCTCTTGCCCTAAGGAAGGTCAACTGTATTTGACCTGTTCCTGACATATGTTTGTCTAATCTGTTCTTTAAACCTCCCACAGTGGAGAGTCAACAATTTCTCCAGGTAGCTTGTTTCCTCACTGACACAAGTCTTTCCTGATGACGAACTGGAATTTCCTATTAGTTTTTGTTCAATTCACAGTAGACATGGAGGAGATTTTATGCACTTTTGTTCCAAACAGTGCTTAAATATATATTTAACTAATCATGTACAGTAACAGCAGCTTCCAGCTTCTCTGCCTTTCTCTCTGTTAAAATAACCATCGTGACCTGCTCTTCATCAGCAGTGTTATCATTTTAGGTAATGTGCCTATGTGACAATAAATGCTGGGCCCTAATGAGAAATCTAGTCTTTTGGGAAAGAAAATATTTAGTATCCTAGACTCTTCTCAAAGGAGCTGTACTTAAAGGTATGAAATATTTTCTTTTTTTTTAAAAAAAAAAAGCCTTGTGACACTGTGGAACACAATTGGTCTTGACAGCAAGGCCCTACATATCTCTATATCTCCATATATATAAAAAAACCTTCCTGGAAACTACTCTGCAAGATCAATCCGGCCAATATCACTCCAGTCTTCAAAAAGGGCAAGAAGAAGGACCCTGGCAACCACAGGCTAGTCAACCACAACTCCATCCTGGGGAAGATGATGGAGTGACTCATTCTGAAGGCCATCTCTAATCAATTGGAAGAAAAGAAGGTTATCAGGAATAGCCAGCATGGGTTTACAAGGGGAAATCTTGCCTGACTAATCTGATATCCTTCTGTGAAGGTATGACCAGATGGACTGATGAAGGGAGAGCAGTGGATGTCATATACCTTGGCTTCACTAAGGCTTTTGATACTGTCCCCAATAACATTCTCGTAGATAAACTCAAGAAATGTGTGATAAGTGATTGGACTGTGAGGTAGATTGTGAAGTGACTCAGCAACAGAGTTCAGAGGGTTGTGATCAGCGGCACAGAGTCAAGTTGGAGGCCTGTGGCCAATGGTGTTCCCCAGGGATCAGTGCTGGGGCCAATTTTGTTCAATATCTTCATCAACAACCTGGATGAGGGGACAGAGTGCACCCTCAGCAAGTTTGCTGATGATACCAAACTGGGAGGGGTGGCTGACACACAGGAAGGCTGCGCTGCCATCCAACAAGATCTGGACAGGCTGGAGAGCTGGGCAAAGGGGAACCTCATGAAGTTCAATAAGGACAAGTGTAGAGTCCTGCATCTGGAGAGGAATAACACCAGGCACCAGTACAGATTAGGGGATGTCCTGCTGGAATGCAGACCTTGGAGTCCCAGTGGGCAGTGAGTGTCCCTGGGACAGCAAAGTGCCCTTGTGGCCAAGAGGCCAGTGGGATCCTGGGGGGCATCAATAAAAGTGTGTCCAGCAGAGGCCCCTCTGCTCTGCCCTGGGGAGACCACCCCTGGAATCCTGGGTCCAGTTTGGGGCTCCCCAGTTCCAGAGAGACAGGGACCTACTGGAGAGAGTCCAAGGGAGAGCTACGAGGATGATCAAGGGACTTGAACATCTCTCCTGTGAAGAGAGACTGAGAGACCTGGGGCTGTTCAGCCTTGAAAGGAGACAGCTGAGAGGGGACCTTATTAACACATATAAGTATCGGAGGGGTGGGTGTCAAGAGGAAGGGGACAATCTCTTCTCAGTGGTGCCCAGCAATAAAACACGGAATAATAGGTTTAAATTAAAACATAGGAAGTTCCATCTCAACATGAGGAAAAACTTCTTTACTGTGAGGGTGACAGAGCCCTGGCCCAGGCTGCCCAGAGAGGGTGTGGAGTCTCCTTCTCTGAAGACTCAAAACTCACCTGGACGCGTTTCTGTGTGACTGCCCTGAGTGATCCTGATCTGGCAGGGGATTGGACTAGATGATCTGTAGAGGTCCCTTCCAACCCCTAACATTCTATGATCTATGATTCTATGATTCTATGATTCTGTGATTCTATCATCTGTTTATCAATGAAAAATGCTAGCTTGGAGATTGGGAACTGCAAGTTTTAATTCCTTGCTGTTCTGGGTACTTCCTGAAGGACTGTATGTGAGGTTTGAGAGAAGGACTAAAGAACTGAGTTACCAAAGGGAACTGGGAATTATAATGTCTGGGGTATCTCATCATGTTCAGATATCACTTAAGGACCATATCTTGTGATGCACTTTATGGGGAGAAATTGCTGTCCAGGATTAAAGACCATAAAAAAGCAGAACACAACTATGATAAATTCCAAAAATGAGGCAAGAAGTCAGTCTTTTAAAATCTACCTCATTATATGGGAGTACCTTATCATGATTAAGATTCAGAATCATGATCTCTTTTCCCTAAATAAGACTGTAGGCAGACTTCTCCTGCAGTGTGTGTAAAGGCATTGCCGATACAATTTTCCTTATGAAGAAGCTATGTGAGTACAGTGTTTTCCCAAGATGTATAAGTCCTTATTCAGCTCCCTTCTTGACCAGAGAGAATCTGGTAGTGCTTCTCACCCATGGGAGTGCACTATGAATAATGCCAGCAGGTATTACTATGATTTTTCTTATTGGAGTGTTGCCAATTTATATGGAATAATTAAGTATTTATTGGGACAGAGTGCTGACATACTCTATAGCTTAGAGTTTATAATTATTACTCTTCTGATGAGTAATGAAGTATAGCGGATTTTGTCTTTTTCAGTATACCCAAAGGTGAAATCCTCCATCCCTAACAAGTGCCCAAACATCAGTGTTAAAGAGTCATAGATGCAAAGCCCTTCTCCCTGTTTCTCTTCACCCTTCTCCACCTATCCATTGTCACTACCTTGTATATTCAGATGCAGGAGGGGAATTTAACAGAAAAGATTAAGAACCTCACTCCAAATGCCTAGTGTGTAAGGCACTGTCACAGGAGGCATACATTCATTCCTCTCACACTCCATTTAGGGGATGCAGGATGCTGCATTCAGTGGGAGGGTGGGTGGCATACAGTGGAGAACGTGTGTTCTGAGATGACCTAACTGAACAGGTTGTGAAGATATGCCAGGAACATGTAGAACATGTTTGTGGATTCTTAGAATCATAGAACCATTTAGACTGGGAAAGACCTTTAAGATCATCGAGTTTAACAGTTAGCAGTGTTTAAAAACTTAGCAATGCTAGGTCCACCAGAAAACCACGTCCCTAAGCACCACATCTACATGTATTTTAAATACCTCAGTGGGTGGTGACTCCACTACTTCCCTGGACAGCCTGTTCCAATGCTTGCTAACCCTTTTGATGAAGACATTTTTCCCAATATCCAATTTAAACCTCCCCTGGTGCAACTTGAAGCCATGTCTTCTTGTCTTGTCACTTGTTTCTGAGGAGAAGACAGTGACTCCCACCTCACAACAATCTTTTTCAGGTAGTGTTAGAGAGTAAAAACATCTCCTCTGAACCTCCTTTCCTCTGCTAAACAAGCCTAGTTCCCTTAGCTTCTCATAAGACTCATTCTCAAGACCCTTCACCAGCTTTGTTGCACTTCTTTGGACGTGACCAGACATTGAACTGATAGTCTAGAGAAGCTCGTTTTGGGAATAAACAAATGCCAGGTAGCTACCTTGAGAACATGGCTGTGAAGAGCTAACACTACAAACTTAAAGTGCCTCTAGATTTTTGAGGATCTCAGCTACTTTTAAACTAAGTTATTTCAAGTTATAGTAATAAAGTATCTGCATGTGCTTCAACCAAGTGACAGTTATTTTGCCCATGGAGCCTGGTACCTGGCTACCAGCAGCATCCACAAGCAGATGCTCAGGAGCAGTAAGAAAAAGGGAAGCCTGTATAATGGGTGCTTCAGCTGTTTTGCAAGTCTAATCTTAATTTGTTTGGACTAGAAACACAGAAAGTGCTCAGTGCTGGAAATCTCAACATTAGCTTATTTTATAAACATTCGCTGCAGCTAGCATGCTGATGTGCCCAATTTGCTGCTGAAAATCATGAAGACAGGGTTTGTTTGTAATTTTACCTCTGCCAAAGAGCTTCATTACTTCTTTGGGCCAAGCTTTATAAGATCAGCATTCACAGGTTGAAAGCATTTTCTTGAAATTACGGCTCTTAAATTGTTCCCTTTGGAGAGAGAAGACTGATTTCTTTTCACCCCTAGGAATTGTTAGATAGGGATTCAGCTGGAAGTTGTTTAAATTCAGGTCTTCCACTGCTCAGAAAAGTGCTCTTGCCCTACTCAGTTCCGAATAAGGCTGAGAAAAGATACTCTCCATCTCTGCTGTCAAAGCTTTGCAGTTGTGCAAACGAGTGAGCGGGTTACTGGAGTCTGGTAATGGGCGTGAAGGTCTGTGCCTGGCTCCTCAGCTTGGCAAATGGTCACTTCCCTGGGAAAAAATATTCTTACTTCCCAGGACTCACTGCATTGCCTTAAAGAGTCACTGGGTAAAGGATGCCTCTCACTTAAACATTGTGTGGATAAATACAGTTAAAACTGTGAGATGCTGAGAAAACACAATAATGGAGAATATAAAAGTACCTAGGTGGAGGTATCCCTCTGGTAAAACAAAAATTGAATTGCTCTTCAGCTATGACAATAGTAACACTACTTGAAGCTACAGGCTTATGCTCAGCTCCAGACACTCATTAAAAGACATAAATTTACCCTTGTTTTAACCTCAGTTTTCATTAGTTTATTCTCCAGTGCTACTTATTTCTGGTCAGCAGTGATTTGACCTTTATTCAGATGGAAAATCGAGGTGAAGGAAAAAACAAGTCTGCTATAATGCTTACACATAAATCTGGTAGCCAAAGGTCTGCTTGTGCCTGTATCATGGCAATGAAAAGACTATTTACTTATAGGGCATACGGTACAGCTACTTTTAGCATATTAAATGAGAAACATTTGCAATTACTGTACAAGTTTGGTCATCACACACTGATCTCTCATGCACAATCAGCGCAGTGTGCTATCTCTGCTTTGGGAGGGTCCCCAAAGATTCCAGTTCTTCTTTTAATTCCTATTGTTCCATGCATTTCTTATGTTTAGAGGCTCCTTTTGCAAAGACAGTCAATTGCAGCGTGCAAAATGAATCCTCCTATTTCTGCTTGCTTCAGGAATGTCTGCTATCTGTGTACCCAGCTATTATAAACATTGTAATTACTTCTCTGTCCTTTTAAGTGCTGGCTTGTGAGAAGATCCAGTAGTAAAATCCTTCCTTAAAAATCTTCTGCCTGGAGCAATTACCAAATCATTAATCTGTTTCACGCCAACAGCTTGTCTAAAAAACGTGGACCTGCAAGACCCTTCTATATGTGCCTATAAAAATTAGGTCTTTTCTCTGGATTTTTGTTTGCTCTCTTTGTTTGTAACTGGGAAGAGCCTAATTTTATGGTTTGCTTTACTCCCAGGAGCCATATCTGATTCTGTTTAAGTGATTATATTTAATATGCAAGAGTCATTAGGTATGATCAGCCTTAATGTTTCATTAGCAGAGTTCAAAATATTCAATTTTATGTCTCTATTTCTTTACTAGATTTAGCTTCTTCACTACAGTTATCTGATCAAATGCAGTTTGTGTCTGTGGGTTGATTCTGCACCAGTGCCAATTCCCATGTAATTCTGGCCCTAAGTTCTCCTTCAAGAAGGCAGCAGTCTTTTTACGGGGTATAGTGTAAGTGACATCTTGGTCTATGTTTTGCTAGTCGTGTTCCTTTTTCACTCAAGGATGTGTAACAACCATAACTAGGTGATTAACAACAGTGCTGAAGCTTGACTACATGGGTTTTTTGGGGTTTGTTTTTTTTTGTTTATTTTGGGGTTTTTTTAGTTTAATTATACAATAACTTTGCAATTGGATTTTTTATGTATTAGTAAGTTTATGCTTTACTTGTAGAGGTTATTTTATACACTTGCCTTCTCAAAGGGATTGACTAATATTTAGAAATGGGTAACTGCAAGGTCACTGTGTTACTAAAATCCTTATTTACGACTATCTGCAGCTAAATATCTTAACCATACTGGGTGTCCATATTGGGTCTCTATTTATAAATTTGTTATTTGTTCTGTAGCTTGTCAATAACTTGAGTGCCAGCACGTCTGTTAAATGTCACTTTAGAGTTGCTTCTGAATATGTTTTAATGTGGCCAGGCCAATGTTTCCATTTGCAGCCAAAGAAGTTGTACGTGTGCAGAACAGGGTCATCACGTGGATAGAAACGCTCTGGAGTGCAGAGTTCCGCTGCCCGTATCCCAAATCCCTACAGGAGAGTTTTCTCATGAAGTCGTGATGCTGAGAGTAGGGCAACATGCATGTCACACCATTCTCTACACATTCTGTCCTGCTGGGAAATTCTTGGAAGCAAACATCATTCTCCTTTTGCCATCTCCTTGTGTTTGCATGGAGTTAGATACGCTCGCATAGAAAACCTTTTCCTTTGTTGCTGCTCACTTTTATTTTAACATCACCATGATATTGGTGTGCCTGCATGAGAGTTTAAAGGACTTACTAGTGTGATAGGTCCTTTCCAACAAGGAGTTTTGATTTAGTTTAATAATTGTTTATTTAGTTTAATAATTGTTTTCTACTGACATTGGTGCGAGCAGGAACAGATCTGGGATCTTGACATTAAACAAACTGAACTAGATCAGCAATGATGGAAGAGTCACATCCGCCACAGCAGGTTTATTGGTTTTATTTTTTTCACATTTATATAACATGCCTATCAAACAACCTTTAGGCAGTTTTGTGATCTGGGATTTGTTATTACATCTGCAAAAGATTGAGAGCAGGCCAGAACAGCTGCCAGGGACCAGAAACAATAATTTTCCCCAATGAAAATGTGCCTGAATATTAAGCAGCACACAGAATTAGCCAAACTTTTAATTAAGTAATGGGTCTCTATTGTGATAAGCATTGAGGTCAGACTGTTGTGTAAATTTCACTTCTAAGTATCAAGGTCAAAGATGATGAATCTGGTAGTTGAAGATAATTTGAAAATCACTTAACAAAAAGCTCTTGCAATTTTAACATTTTTTTTTTCTAAAATGATTTTTCTAAAACACGATATCTTTTAACAAGGGCATACCAGAGTAATTTGAAAAAATCCTACCTACATGAAAATATCAGAATGTCCTAGCATGCTTCTACTACAAGCCAGCAGTTCCTCTGAAGATTGTGTCATATAATTCATTGTTTCTAATAAGATTCTGAGAAATTAATTTTAACCACCTGCAAAAACAAATACATCAACTCTTTAAAATATAGGATTTTGCCCTATAAAACTTTAAGGATTCTGTAAAATTGATATTCAGGGACAAATGTACTCTAGGTAAGTTTCATTCTAGAAATATTTCAGAGCAATTTGTCTCACTTACACATTTATTAACTTGGATCATCCACCAATGTGAGCTACTAAGCAGGAGAATTCACTGCCCTCCATGTGCAAAGGACACAGGTCTCCATAGAGAGGTTCAAGAGCCCATTATATATTTCTGCAGTTTACTAGTACTTCTTTATTAAAATGATTCTTAAAAAGTTTCCAAGAACAAACAAAGATATCACCCCAAGACTTCTGGATAGTATTAAGTTCACCGTGGTAGGGCTTTATTTCACAGATGCGTAGATCTTTGCTCAGTAAGAGAAATATGTATGAAAGAGGGTCCTTCCTGCTTTGTTTATTTTTTTTTAAGAACTGGGACAGCTACTTGCATATTTTAGCAAGCAGTAAATACAATCACAAATGTAACAATTAAAGGAAATTAAAGGGAAGTTGTCACCTTGAAAATATCATGTCTCTCCACATTTTTATATATAATGTAGTTACAAATAATGTGACAAGAACCACAGGACTTTAGGTGTTCTCAGCTTTTACATTTTATACATTTCACTGTGCTTAACTATCACCTGTGCCACTTCAATTTGTAACAGATTATAGGGAGAACTGCCCCCACTTTAGAGATGAGACAGTTTACTAGTATATTTGCCATTATAGTATCTAGGTGGATCTTGAATAAAGCAGTTATCTGGGCTTTTATGTACTGTGAAGGGGTGAATTTCACCCTCAGCCATTCTCCTTCTTGAAAGCAGTCTGTAGGACATGTTTCTTTTTCCTATGGAATCTTGATCCACTTACCCATCCAAACAGCCTTGTATAGAGATAATTTTCTGAGCTTATTTCTCTAACCTCGCTGTTGGAAGCCTCTATTGACTTCCACCTTTCTACCATATCAACACCATTCCTATTTGTCTTACTTTTCAAGCTTGTCATGGCTTGTCTCATTTCTGCATGCCTGCTCTTGTACTTCTCTTTGCTTCTTCAACTCTTTATGACATATTCAGAGACAAACTTTCCTAGTACTGCCACCTCTTCAGAAAGAGCTTTTCGTTTAATTTCATCTTTAAAATTGTCTTTTGTACCAAAGGAGAGGTGGTTGCAGCCATAACAATCATTCTTCATGTGACATTATCCTCTTGTTGATCAATAGTGTCCCAATGTTTGACCGTGTTTCTTCAATTTCTGTCATCTTGAACCAAAATGGACAGTTTGATGGAGCAGAACTCCCGTGTTCCAAGGACAATGTTTCTCCAATTTCTGTCGTTTTGAACCAAAATGGACAGTTTGGTGGAGCAGAACCCCCATGTTCCAAGGCTGAGCGTAAGGTCCTGCACTAGGGTCGAGGCAAGTCAAAGACAAATACAGTCTGGGTGACAAGTAGATTGAGAACAGCCCTGCAGAGTAGGTCTTGGAGATGTTCATAGATGAAAAACTGAACATGAGCCATCAATGTGCACTTGCAGCCCAGAAAGCCAATCACATCCTGGGCTGCAGTGCTTCTGCAGTTATTCTGCCCTTCTGCTCTGCTCTTCTGAAAACCCACCTGTAGTACTGTGTCTAGATCTGGGGCCCCAACACAAGCAGGACATAGACCTGTGGGAGAGGGTCCAGAGAATGGCCACAAAGATGATCAAGAGGGCTAGAGCACCTCCCATTTGAGGACAGGCTGAGAGTTGGGGCTGTGCATGCTGGAGAATAAAAGGCCTCCCAGTACCAGAAGGGGGCTACAGAAAAGGAGGGGGATTCTTTATCAGGGAGTGTAGTGATGGAACAAGGGGCAGGAGTTTCAAACTGAAAGAGAGTAGATTTAGATTAAGTACTAGGATGAAGTTCTTCTCTGTGAGGGTGGTGAGGCACTGGCACAGGTTGCCCAGAGAAGCTGTGGATGCCCCTTCCCCAAAAGTGTTCAAGACCAGGCTGGAAGGGGCTTTGAGCAACCTGGTCTAGTGGGGGATATCCTTGCCCATGGCAGGGGGGATGGAATTAGATGATCTTTAAGGTCTTTCCAACCCAAACTATTCTATGATTCTGTGATCCTGTGTTATATCAGAAAGGAGATGTAATCTGTGTCGTTATCTGCAGCCTCATGTCTCTGTGAGTGCCTATTTCCTCCCAAACCCAGAAACCTACTTTTACAGATAATTTCCAAAACTGAATTTTTAATATATCTTCAAAAATCTCATGCTTAAAAAAAGTGTCAGTTTAGGTGAATCTCACCTTTCCATCAGCCTGCATAGACTTACGCCATGCCAATGGGGAAAAATGGTTGGACTCACTAATGGCTCCCTGTGCCTGGGAATGATTTCAGCACTCCAGCTGCTGCTTGACTGCTATGTATGGCTGCTTCTGCTCCTCTGTCAGGAGGTCAGCCAGGTTACTACAGACTTAGAACCCTGATAGTCGGGTTTGGTTCATTAGTGCAGCTGCACGAAGTTTCCTAGCTGAAGGGATAAACCAAAGCGATGAAATTTTCCCATGCCCTTCAGCTCTTTGGAGAAGTGTAGGGGAGTCTGCCCCGTTATTTTTCATTTATTTTAGCACAGCGCTTTCAGGTAGTCAAGGTGTTTCTGAAAAGAGATGAGGCAAACAGCTACTGTACAAGCTGGAAAAACATAAATAAGGAGTAATAAACATTGTGATCTGAAGTCCACTTTCTCGGAAGATGGTTTTTGAAACTGAGGGAAATAGCAATGGTAACTATTAAATTGTGATTGTTTAAATGAACCGCTAAACCAAATTTGATCATGTGTTTTGGAATATTCTAGTTATAATAAGAAAGACTGAAAGGATCTCCCGAGAGATTTCAGGTCATTCATTGCATCAGACTGGTGCCTTCTCTCACACCTTTTTTGGTGTTGTGGTAGTTTGTAGAAAAACAGAGGTAACAAACCAGAAAACTTTGTCTCTTCCTAAGGAGTAGGAAGATTCATGACAGACATATGCCTCCACTTATGTAATCAGTATTCTTTTTTGAGATATCTTGTACTTTTTTTAACAGTAAATGCTCCCAGGATACCCAACAGTGTCTTTGCTAGGTTGGCAGCAGAACTATAACTAGAGTTTTCACCATTCAGGATGCTGACTGTGTTGGTGCCTGAAACAGTCCATTTTCTACCATTATGGGTATGTGTCTTAATTCATTATCACTTTATTTCTTAGTGGGTTTCTCTACTTTTCTTCCCACCTAGGGAATGTTCCTGACACACACACATATCTTTGTACACACAGTGGACACTTCTGTTACTTTTGAGGATTAGAATTGTCATATATTGCTCTTCACTTGCAATTTGTGATAGTCCTCTTACCCTTGGACAAGGACCAAAAACCTCCTTATACTGATGCTCTGTTCTATGGAGAGCCGTCACAGAGAGAGGAGGACTGATCTGATGTCCTTGCTCAGTGCTGAGCAGATGGAAGTGCTGCAGCTTTCTGTTCAAATTATAGTGAACTTGGGAAAACAAGAGCCTGTGCCTGGCTTCACAGTGTTTTTTTGCAGCCCAGCCAAAAGATGGTGAAGGCTTGGATTGTCTTCGTGAATTGTGACCAGAGTCGTGGTCACAAATATATGGAAGAATATCCCCAGTTAATCATAGCTAAGAAAACAGACATTGTGATGTTTTCAAACTGAAATGACTGCAGATATTTTTCTTAGTGGTAGAAACTGCATTTTTTTTCTAGTGACCTTGAAAAATGCAATGTTAGAATTGACCATTGCTTTTAGAAGCACATCTTGTGGACCCTGTTTTACTCAGTACTACAAAAACCAGTGTTAAGAAGATGATCTTGCTTAATTTCAACTTTGATTATAAACTAGCAAAAAGCAAAGTTGACTTGGTAGTAATAATGCAATAGGTTGTAAAGAGTGGGCTACATACAAAGAATAACACAGAGAGCTGTGTGCTGTTGACATCAGCAAACATCAGTGAGGCTTCTGAATGCAGGCAGCACTGGAATTTGAGTGCCTGCTAAGGGGAAGTGAGATTGTAGAGTAACTAGTACATAAAGGTAATTTGGGATGTTTCAGGTAAATATTCATCAACAGTGAAAATATTTTCAAACATTTTAGACTATATTTTTCATCTGATCTTGTATATACATCTCTGCCTGAGTCATCCATCTCGATCGTAGACACATTCCAACAGAAAGGAAGACTTATCTAAGCTCCCTAGACACATTTCAAATGCCTAAAGTAGCAGACAGCTTTAGTGTAAGATGTTGCAGAGTCAGAGACAGTTTTCATGAGACAGAATTTATTGCCTCATCCAGGCTCCCCTTCTGATAGCATCATCTGGACCTCATTGTCAGTGAGCTGTGACAAGGGCACTGGTTCTCAAGGAAAGAAATATCAGCTTCAGCTGGCAGCTCTGGAGGATTCCTCGTCCCTGTAGGAACCCAAGGGGGACATACATGAACCATATGGGCTACATAAGGTAGTTTGCATGGCAGGAGCAGAACCTGGACTTGGAGATGTCCTCCCTACCACCCTTGACATCCCCTGGGACATGAGGCATTTTCTCCTTTTCTCCTGATGCAGTTGACAGTGATGTTTATTTAATGCAGCCCTTACACATCTGTGCATTTCCGACTGCAAGCTCACAGAAGCCAAAATCCCTGTACCGCTTATAAATTTTAATAATCTTGGTCAGCGGCTGGTATTACTAATTTTTAAAGTCCTTATATGAAAGCACAGGTTTAAGCTGCCTCTCCATTACACAGTGACGGGTCCTTATCCAGCTTTTAGCTAATGACAATTGTGACAAAGTAAATTGTCTTGCAGCTCCATGGAGCCTCAGCCTTCTTTGAAACATTTAGGAAATGTTTGTTTTCCCTTTTGTTTTACATAATCATCTGCTTATCAACATTTCAGAGCGTGATGACATATTCTGCAGTTTAATGACCTGAGTCATTCCACTTACTTACCTTTTGAGTCTTTTTCTTTTTATATGCACCAGTGTGAAACATTTTGTAATACTCTGTAGGAGGGAAGCTGAATGAAGAGAGAAGGCACTGTGTTTTGCCGAAGGTTTTGTTTAGCTGCAATATTTTTGCATGTCAGCATGAGTATATATGAGTGTGTAGCTCAGCAGTCATGACTTAGCAAGGCAGCCTGCCACTGTAATGACAGCCAGTGCTTACTTCCCCTCCCCATGGCTCTGACTGAAACAAATATTCTTCTACAACAAGGTTTAGGATGCTTCAAGCAAAACAATCTCAAGAAATAAAAGTCATTACAATATTCTCCAGGGTTTTGATTTTGTGGTTTGGTTGTTCTTTTTTTTGTTTCTTTTTTTTTTCCCCTCCTTTTCTTGTCTTTAATACTGGCTTTATATCCTTGCATTAGTGTGAAACATTTTGATCTTCCTAAGTATCACTTTATGATATATCAGTCCCGTTCTCAAATTGGGACTGATTTTATTACTGCTTTTGAGTAGACTGAGTTAAATTCACCATTTCTGGGAACAACAGGCACAAAATTTGATCTCAAGTGAAATGCTGGTAGTTTCCTCCACTATAATTTCTCTTGAGGTATGTGTAAATAGGAAAAGACTGTGTGGGCGAGAGGTGGAGACAGGAGACTGGATTCTATTCTTGGATTTGCTATGGACCTACAGTGCATCATGGGATAAATCAGAATTCAAATGCGTTATCTAACTGATTTCTTATTTAAATGTATTTCCTGCAAGGTTATCATGCAATACCAAGCACTACTGGATGTTTCTCCTATTTGGAGTGGTTATAATTCTATCATTTTTTTTTTCTTTTTATAATGAGAAATGGTATGATCAGAAGAAAAAAGAGATACTAGACTTGTCATAGCAAAATTGCAGTGCTGGAACTTGTCTTGAACTGTGTGTAGTAACGCACGTGCACACTCTTGTTCTCATGAGAACTAGGAGGGATACAGTCCTCTGAAAGCAATGGTCATAGCTCTCATGACCAACGTGGAGGCTGTTATAGTCAGTAGGAAATGAAGAGCTGCTCATAAAGACCAAGCCAGTCTTTACTTCGAACATTACATTCATAAATGCTCTATTATCTCTAACCTGATGTCACTCCATGCCAGCTGTACGGAACAATGGTTGCCAAGCAGTTCCTCATCTTACACCTCCATATAATTATTATTAATTAATACAGTCTTTCTCATTATGGTTGTTGCAGGGAACCAGATAGAAATGCAAACTCAGTAGTTGGGTAATTGTGATTTAATTGAAATGAGTCTGTTGGCAGCAGTGCAGAACTGGGAAAGGTGAATGGACAGCAGCGGGCTGCACTATGCTGCACAGCTCACTGGAGGCGGGGAGGAGAAAGGCCACCCTCGTCCTCTTTGCTCCTCCCATCATACCATGTAATTGTCTTAATTTGTAGAAAGATTTGAGCTGACTGCTTGAAGGCCTCAAGAGTTTAGGAATCAGTCCTGTGCCTGGGTAAAAATGAAATCTAGCTCATCACATGACACTCCAGTGCATCTAAAATGTCCAAAGTGCTTTGTAATATCCTCCTGGCCTGGAGAGCACTGCAGTGATTTGCTTAAATGTTTTGCAGCTCTGATTGCTGCCACTGCTGCCTCAAGCCTACTATAGCTACACACCTTCCTGAAGAGTCTAGTGCTTGTTTAATTAATTTCTGGGTTTGAGGGGAAAATGCACCAACTGGGAGCTGTTATTGTGTAGGTCTCCTGTTAGGATCTTGACCTCAAACCTATGACTAGTGTCCTAAGAGGGACCACCGCAGAAGCAGTCTGAGCTAAAGGGCCGTACATATCCTTGGGATTTCTAGCAAACCCTGGTCCTAGAATTAGTAATGAAATTCCCACACTGAGCTGTGAACGTCTTTGGAGGGAAAGTATAATGGTTTCAAGAAGAATTAAATTTGAAAAGAACAATTAAAAAACTGTGTTATCGTAGCAACCAAAGCAGTTTGGGCTTTTTTTGGCTGTTTAAAAAAAAGCCGCACTGATGCAATAAAAAATGACACAGGAGAAGAAGTGTATCAAGTTGTTATGGCAACTGAAATATGTAGGTTGGAATTTATGTATCCAGAACTTCTATGTAAGTAAAATAAACATTATCCTTGCTAATTAAAATATCATGCTAATACTATTTAATTTAAAATCATTAGTCATGTTTTCTCTTACAATTAATGCCTTACTTTCTGTTTTCTATTTCCAAGTATTTGCATTTGCTTCCAGCTGTGGCTCACTTGCGTTTTCAGGGCAAGACTGTGATTTCACTAATACAGCCTTTAATGTGGAGGGACTCCACCACAGCTAATGAATAACATGTATGCAGATGGGCATAACTGGAATCAAACCATGTGTTTTCACACGTTATTCTTACTGCAGCTGACCTTTCTGCTCGGAGGGGCTTTTGGCAGGTGTCATCGCTCCACGCTTGAAGGGAGCTCCCTGAAGTTACAGCTCCCTATCTTTCCCCCCCAGCTTGACACAGTGCACATGGAGCTCCTTCCAGAGCCTGTTTCTGCATACAGCCTGTCTGCTTCAGCTGTAAATTTAGCTTCTAAGATGTTGTATGATAGCCAATTCTAAATGAGCATTCATTAATTATGTTCAGCCTTTTAATTTTTCTAGTCCTTTTCCTCCAGCCTTCAGGAGAATTCAGTAATAGCTTCTGCTTTATTTGAAAGAAATAGGTCTTTGATATCCCATATTACTCCACGTATTTCATCTTCTTTATGCCCAGACAAGTGCAGACTGATGGCTAAAAGGTAAGGGATGGGGACAATAAGCATCAGGATATGACTGAATTCCAGTGAGCTGAGGGAAATGCATTTATTTGTTTAAAGTTTTCATCTCATTCATTCTCATGTTCAGAGCCATCTGAATTTGCCCTATGGTATTTGGTAAATTATTGCTGGGAATGTTTTGGAAAATTGTCTTGCCAGGCTAAGAACTCAGCCGTACATAAGTTAATTGTCTCAATTTCTTATGTGGGTAGCTGCCTGGCATGGAGCTACAGCAAGAGTGGGTCTTTGCCTGAAAAGTGTAACCAATCTGTCCAGTCTCATGCTTTGACTCTCATTCTCATGCAGCTGAACCTCTTCATCTTCGCAGCAGGGTTCATCCTCTCAATGCTCTTTCTGCTCTGTTTTCCTCTTTGCCATGTGCAGCAGGCCAGCAAATCCTTCCAAGCACCAGTGTTCGGTGTGCCAGGTCTTGGCAGGGGAGAGGCTATACTTGAGCAAGCCCTTGCAAGGCTCATATTTACGAGGACTCTGGTCACTGCACAGGGCCATGGTCCCTGAACCATCTAACTTGGCAGAGTCCACCACTGTAAGTCCTTACTGACACTCTGCAAAAAGAGACACAAAGAGTGCTGTGGTTTGCACCCCAGCTTGAAAATGAACCTCTGCATCAGTGAGGCTGAATATGGAGCCTGGACCAGCAAGGTGAAGCTCCTGGGTGTATCTTTGGGTCATTCTCAAGATTTGAGTTTGTGGAGCCAGCTAAAGAGAAAAGCTAAAGTATGAGATAACGTTTGCTGGAATTCCCTGCCTGGAAAGGCAGTTGTCTTGCCCCAGAGCAGAATCACAGTGCAACTGGATAATTATGTGAAATTTGTCATCAGGGAGATTGAATTTGAGTATAGGCTTTGTGTTAGCCTAGCCAAAATGACTACTGAGTAACTGGTAGCTTGCATGACAACTTTTAGGTAGGTGGTCAGATCTGCATGAGGGATGATCAAATGCAAAGTTTAATAATGACATTCTGACATCCAGAAACATTCTGAGAGCAAGATTTGCTTTTGAGAGGGTGGGGCAGCATTAAATCAGATCCTGACCTTTCCAAAACACAAGCCTGCAGCCACATAATTGTTCCTGAGCTCTAACACTCTTTAAGTCTGTCATAAAAATCTTCTGAAAGGTTGAATCTACACTAGCTAAAGTGGAATCATAAAAATCCCAGGGTAAAATAAATACTGTTGTGATATTTGTGCTTACTTCCATATACAATACTTTTTTTTAAAAAAAGCAAACCTGGAACTGATTGCCCAGAGAAGTTGGGGACCCCTCCTTCCTGGCAGCATTCAAGGCCAGGCTGGATGGGGCTTTGAGCAACCTGGTCTGGTGAGAGATGTCCCTGCCCATGGCAGGGGACTTGAAACCAGGTGAACTTCCCTTCCAAATTAAGCCATTTTAGGATCATGGTGCAATTTGTACAGCAGAATCCATGCCCAAAAGTATATTTTTTTGCCTCCATTCTCGTTTACTGGTCATATTGGGAAGACTGGTGCAGCAAGGACTGCAGTGACAGTCTTACAGGGCTTAGCCATGAGACCTCATAGCACTCTGCAACATCACCCTGGCTTGAGGCAGCTGGAAAGACTGAGCTAATGTGGTCTGAAATGGAGCAAAACCTGACTTCTTCAAACACTGAACCAGAAACCCTAACATGGAAATAGAAACAAAATCCCTTCTGACGACTAAATCATTTGACTGGGGATAGTGAAACATGGTTTTCACTAAATTAGGCACCTTCTTTTATAAGGATTTTGTGGACAAGAAGACAGCTCTGCTGTATTGTTTTCAAACTGAAATTTAGGCCCATCTGAGGCAAATGAAGCTCTGCCTGGCTTCTGTGGGATTATATTTCTGATTTTAGCTTCTAGCATGGCCTGCTCTGGGATTTTTCTGAGTTTTCACTCATCTATGATATCAGTGAAACTTAATTCCTGCCAACAAATTTGCTGAATGACATTTCTTGCTGTAAAAAGGACTATAAGAAACATAGAAAGAGGAAAGCTCATCTTATAGTGTCTAGAATTATTTCTCTGCATGACATTGCAGGAAAAACTCTTCAAGTCCTCAACAGTATTTTGTCTCCTACAAAATGTCCAAGATTTTGAACTATTTTTTATTTCCTGGTCCAAGACTGTCAGCAGCAGGAGTCAAAACTGAGATGCTCACAACACATAGAACCATAGAATTGTCAGGGTTGGAAGGGACCTTAAAGATTATCTAGCTCCAAACCCCCACTATGGGCAGGGACATCCCCCACTAGATCAGGCTGCCCAGAGCCCCATCCAGCCTGGTCTTGAACACCTCCAGGGATGGGGCTTCCACCCCCTCTCTGGGCAACCTGTGCCAGGGTCTCACCACCCTCATGGGGAAGAGCTTCTTCCTAACGTCCAATCTGAACCGATCCACCTCTAGCTTCAATCCATTCCCTCTAGTCCTATCGTTACCAGACATCCTAAAAAGCCCCTCCTCAGCTTTCCTGTAGCCCCCTGAGATACTAGAAGGCCACAATAAGATCTCCTCAGAGCCTTATTTTCTCCAGACTGAACAGCCCCAACTCTCTCAGTCTGTAGGAGAGTCCTTTAGGAGAGCTGTCAGCTCTGCCCAGGTACATCAGAAAAGTGCAGCCCTGGGTGGACGGACTGCAGATACAGAAGGTGTTCTTGCTGTTGCTGGCACGTTGCGAAGGACAAACTTGATTTGGGTCCAGTTTTGGTTCACGCATGACTTGAGCAGAGCACGAGCAGGTTTGGCTGTACCCTGACATAAAGGTGTGCCCTGTTCTGTGCTAGTAGTTGTCTCCTGCTGTGCATCTCAGTTCAGCTGAGGTTGCTTCCTACTCCAGCATAGATGCTAAATGAATTCATTTACATCATCGTTCTGTAAAACAGATACCTCCAGCATATGTTATGTTGCATTTTACTTTCCCCCTGTAGCTTTGTAAGCGTTCTAATGATTTTTTAAAATGCTTACTTTCGAAAAAGTTAATTAAATAAAAGCAGTATATCTCAGCACTATATGTTCCTGGGAGCATTTTGTTACCAAAATGATAGATTTCCTGACAGATATTGGCATCCAAAACTTAACAGATCACTGTTTTTTATACCTTTCCTATCTTAATCTAAATAATTTGGCGCAAGCTGGCATTTATCTACAGGCTCTCAGGGGACCTTAGCAGGGCTTCCAATTCTTGATGCCAAACACCAAAAAGAGGTTTCAGATCAGCTTGTGTTTTGAATTTTTCTCTCTACAAGCACACAGGAGCATTCCCTAAGCTGCCAGCTTTAGGGAAAGGTGCATTCATTCTCTGAACCCTAAGGCAGTTCCAGATTCAGCAAGGCTCATGGGCTTTACCTCCCCCTACACTCCCACCGGCATTTCTGGACCCTGTGCAAAGCTGATCAGCATTTTTTAACCAACAAGCAGTATATGTGCTCTAGAAAATATCTCGTGCAGGGGTGTGTGTGTTAGTAGATTTAACGTGCTGGCAAGCACCATCCAAGCGCATAGAAGAGCACAACAACGTTTGCATGTATGTTTCTTATTCTTTTATAATTTTTGCGTTCTTAATGTGGGGCCTCACTCTAAGAAGTAAACCCAGTAACTATTGTGGATGGTTACAAGTACCTCCTAGTGATATATTAGGTATGAATTCCGGAGCCATATTGATATATTAGATGTGAATTTGGAGCCATGCAATAGACCGGAGAATTCATTCACTGTCACAGGGTTTGGCTTCTATAGGAAGATCTCTTGTAGGAACTCTTGCAAACCATGTATGCTATAATTGCGAGTGAGGGCAGATGCTCCTTCTGCCTGATTGCTGGCTCAGACATGAATGAGAACCTGCTGCCTGATGAAAGATGAACCAGTGACAAGTCTTTCGTAATACGTCCCTGTGTACTTTGGCAAAAAATAGTCAGGAAGAGTTTTGTTGATGGTTGGCTGTGACAATTGTGCGTGTCCTAGTAAGCTACTGGAGAGATGTGTTATAAGCACAGAAAAGCTTTGCTGAACACTGCTAAAATTAGATAAAATTAACAAGGTAGATAATGTGATTACTGTTTTACTCATAAACTTTTAAATAATACTGTAAGTTTGCACAACGAGACAAACATTGCTCTGAAGAGATTGCAGTCTAAATAGTCCCTATTAATAACAATCTAAATAGATCAACATTAATTATACACAATATTGGAAGATTGTTTCTAGTGTGACCTATAATTCTCATGGTTAGCCCATGTGAGCCAAGTTACCCAATGAAATTGATACATAGAGCGATAGAGAGATAGAGAGAGAGATAGAGTTGCTCCAACTACCACCCTCCTAGTTACAGGGGGTCTGATAAAAAATTTATACTTTTGTCAGTATATTTAATTCAAGCTTGAAACATTATTTCCAGACCCCCCCCCAAGGATGGTCAAGCACAGTGCACATGCTCCACTGCATTTGTCCTGTGTCACCCCAGGGCTGCCAGTTCTGCTTCTCATGGGGACTTGATTATTCAGCAATAATGAGGTGCATCTAAAATATTTCTTCTGCATGTACAGGCAGCTTTTAGGTATAAAGTGTACAAATAATTTTAGACAGTGTAGACTTTTGGTTAGCTTCTAAAGGGAGGATTGTTTGTAATCAAGAATAGGAAGAGACACAGATTCAAGAATATTAGTTTTTAATAAATCTATCACAACCCACAGCATGTATCCTTTTTTGCTTCTTGCATTATACAGTCCTGTTTATTTCATAATACAAAGTTAAATGACTATTGGTTTTCAGATAGATTGCTAACGTACACTTTGTTCAAGTTTGGGAACCTTATATTATTCGGCTAATGTTTATGAACCTTGATACACTGGAACAGAGAGATGTTCCAGACTTACTACAATTACTCTTGCTTGAGCCATTTTTACCTTCCTAATGTCCTTACTTTTCTTCTCATCACAATTAAACTTTGACCCATTCCCCTAAGGAAAAAAGTTAAACATTTTAAAGCATCTTATGACATTGTTTTACGTTCTTTCAAAATAATGGAGTCAGCTAATGGTGAAAAATTTGAGGAAAAAGAAAATAAGTAAAATATAAACAAACTAAAGTTCTTTATCCAGTTATGCAGCTGCATTAATTTGATAAATGCCACGATACAGTCGGTAGTTTCTGCTGAAAATTGTCAAACCCCTTTTGAGATGTTGCAGAGGCTTAGCTCCTTTAGGATCAGGCAGAATTTCATCTTGATGATTAGAGCAAATAAATAATATGTTGATTTGCATAGTTTATATTGTTGCCTTTAAATAATAACAATGGAAAACATTTGTGTCAGGTATTCAAGCAAAGATGAAATGAAAATTTTTATACATGATTTTTACTTCCTTGCAAAACCAGTTTTCCTTTTTTGAAAGAGACACTTAGGGAGTTTGCTTGGATTTTCTTGTAGGCTCTGAGGAGCAACGCAAAACCTGGTTTCAGTTCCTTGCTGTCCTGCAAAATTCTGGCCTGGTTGCCTTGTTATCCCTCTTCCCTTCCAGATTACAAACGAGGAATACGCAACACCCTCCAATGACAAGAAACAAGCCAAAGGAGTGCGTGGTTCTCCGTGACTGCAAGTGTGTTAGAGAAGCTGAAACTTTAGAGAGCACACACATGGGGTCCCGTGTGCTCAGCCCCATGTAGTGCTGAGCTGTTTTGCTCCAGCACTAAACACATTCCTTACTGGAGCACAAGACTAGTGCCATTGGTTCCAGTGAAGTTAAAAGCACGTGTCTAAGTAGTTGCCTGGATTGGGACCAGCATTCCGTCTTTTGCTGGACAGAGCCCTAAATAAACAACCTAGTATCAGAGGAGGAAACATTTGCACATGTGGATGTGATTTGGCTGTTTCTGTGGCACTGGCTTGTTGTTTTCAAAATTGTGCTGGCGATGGTTGGTCTCTTGAAAATGCTAACAATTTCTTGCCTGTTGTGTTAAAATTGTCTGCACTCTTGGTGCACAGGCTAAGAAAGGATGAGTCTAAATCACTCACAGTGCCTATGATGCTCAGTGCCGACAGATACAAGACACTGTACTCTGAGTTTACTCTGCTTTCCTGTTCGTGCTCTTGCAAAGTGCCCAGAAATTTTCTGAAATCTGACTTAGTGGCACACATCATGTTTCATTCAAAGGGTAACCCTTCAAGCATATTTTTGCAAGGCAGAACAATGTAAACAGAGATGTCATTTATACCATTTATTATCTTAAAGCAAAATCTACAACAAGGTAATAGATTTCCAGCAGGAGAATTGAAAAAATAGCATAGCCTTTTACTATATCTTCTATAAAAAATATTATTTGAAACAATACTGTGTGTTTTATGGGGGTTCTCTGTAAACAATATGAGATTGAATTCTGTGTAAATGAAGGAAAGGTAACGAAAACCAGTGCATTCAAATTTAAAAGACTCACAAATAGGGTTGCTACACAAGCATGAAACCCTTTCAAAAATACGTCACTTTGTCATTTAGAAATGAGAAAGCAGATCAGGTAGTACAGTTGGTTCTGTAAGGAGATCTGCTCCTGCAGCTACTCCAGATGAGATCCTCATTACCATCCATGCACCTTTTTGGCAGGACACAAATTTCCTCCCTTATCTCTGTATTCTGGTGCTGAGAGCTGCAGAGCACCTTGAATGCCTTCTAAAGTCAACTAGAGTTTCCGATAAACATCATCTTGTAGAGTTAGCTTATTAAGACTTTCACAGACTTCCACGAGAGTGATCGTAAGATTAAAACCCAGCAATTTTCACGTGTCAAAATGTTGAGGTGAAATTCCTATGTATGAGCCACTTGATATTCATCTGAATTCAGGCTACACTTTTGTATGTGCTAATCTTTACATTTAAATGTAAAAGAATTACAGTGCATATCTCAGCTTCTTCACATGACTTTTCTCCCCCTCTTTAGTCTGCTGCTTCTAATGGATCAGAAGGATCTGGACAATGTGGTGAACACAATAAGGAGAATCAGACTTTTGAAAATTATGTGGTAGACATGAAGACAAAGGTATGGTCCACTCTTTTCTGATGGAGAATAAAATCTTTATTTAGTCATTTGCAGGAGGTGAAGTTTGTAGAATATATTGAATTTGAGCTCCTGAAATAATCTTTTTTTTGCTGCTCTATGGATGGACGTACATTGTCACATTCGAATGAGACTTATGGCTTCAGTTTATTTCTGTGTGCTACTACCCCTGTGTATTTTATGCTGTCCCAGGCAGGATTATTTTTGTGTAAGAGTGTTATCATAGTTGGTGATGGTTCTACAGGATTGCTGATTCCAAGATGTTTTCATTTCAGTGTATTTTTGAAGGTGTTGTGCAGTTAGTAAATTTTATTCAAGGTGTTTTTCAGTCTCTCAGTGTGTATTGTAGTTTATTTTTGGTCTGGAGTCAGTATGGAAGAATATGAATGTCAGCAAAATGATGATTTTTGTATGAGCAGCCTAATGATACCTACCATAAAACTACACTTAGAAAAATACGCGAAGTAATATGACTTTATGGCTGTGGTAAAGATGTGTGTTAAAATTCTCTTTGTATTACTGCTCACAGTGCTGAAGTTGTAAGTGTTTCATTATAATACCTCCATTATTTTCGTAGGTTCAAAACTTGGCTGGAACAATTCTCTTGGGCTTTGATATTATTATGTAGTCTTTCAGCCTTGACGTCACTGTGCATTTTTTCTTTCCTAAGTGAAGGAAATTTATTAAGTTTTCTTTAAAAGTTAGCAAGCTGGAAACATGATGAAAAGAAAACAGACATTAGCTGAGTTGGCATGCTACGTGATACCTTGTGGTCTTCACTGAAACTTACTTCTAACAGTGGAAATTTGCAGATCATTCCTCTTGTCTAATGCTTTTCCATGGGCTTTATTTACAATTCTCTGTTTGTTAACATTTCAAGATCTAAAGGACTAGTTGTCTAGCATGATTTTCTGAGTTTCTTGTGTTGCTGTGTTTCTCGTTGATCAGAAAAACTTTTGTACCATAGAGGAGCATGGTGCTATCTGAGAACTGAAATACGAGAACATGTGTAGTCAGTGAAATTTATCTCTATATTTATGAAAGAAATTATTTTGCTAAAGCAAGGAGCTATCAAAAGCTTAATATATATCTTAAATGCATTGTGTCTGTGAGGACGTTGTAGAAAACATGGGATGTAGTGGATCTCAGCCCAATTTCGCAACATTATTCCTAGTATGAATGTCCAATTGAACAAAGCATCGTATTCCCTACTTAGACTCATTATACTGTTTCTCCATCAGCAATTCCAATTTTCATGCTGTTTGTAGCTCTCCAGCACAAATTGTACATGAGAGTAAACACCAAAAATTGGCAATGCCATTGCCAAAGTCCAAGACGTTGAGAGATGTGAGTGGTATTTTCTTCAGTTCCCAGTGCCAGGGGACAGCAGATAGCAGATGTTTTGTTTTCATTTCCTGGAACTTGTGGTTTAGTGTGTCAGTTAATTTGAAAGAGTAATTTTGTCTGATTTTTTTTTTTGAATGACTCTGCTTGAATGTCAGCGGCACGCTGCTACAACAGTGACACATAGCTGTTTAGGACTGGCTACATGTTTAAACATATGCACCAGAGCTTTTCAGTTGCTGATGATCAATTGATTGTTAGATTTACTTCCCCAGGCAGAATGCTCAAGCATCTAAATGGACTCTTCGTTCACCACGGATCTTGAGAGCTACTTTAGGACATAATGCCCTTGAGTACTGCGTGTTTCTGTTGCAGAGGAGCCCAGACCACACGAGACCAGTGGAGCATTTATAACTGAAGCACTTCTGTTTCAATCTAAGGGATCTGTGGGAAGCAAGAGAAAACAATTATGGCTTTGTATGGGCAATAATACATACGCAAAACATTAGCTATAAGTAAGTTTTACATTAATGAAGGTTGCAGAGCTTTCAAAAGTCTAGCTTAGTCAAGGTCTTCAGAGCTGTAGAGTGGCTCAAGGACCCTTCCTCACCTTCTGCTCTACACCCTGTGATTGTGAATGTGCATTTCCTACTACCCTGTAAGCTTGTCTCACCATCTTCTCATAGGTCCTTAAGCTGGTGATTTTGTGGGAATGAGATTACGAGAGAGGTCACACTGTCTCCATCTTTGGAGATTTTAAAGACCAGTCTGGATAACAGCCTGAATAATCTGATCAAACGTCACTGCTGAATCAGCTTTGAGCAGGAGATTGGAATGAAGATCTCTTCAGGTCCCTTCTACTGTCACATCCCATGAACCTTTTATTACATTGACTCATGGGAGGCAAAAACCGTGCTGTCCTGCTATGCACCCTTGATGGGAAATGACTTTACACACCACTAGGTGCAGCAGCCAAGGGCCAGGTGTTACAGCAAACAAGATCAGCAAAGTGTAAGTTGTCTATTAAAATGAAACGTGAACCCAAAATAGCTTTTCTTCTTCTTTTAAGTGCTGGAGCAGTGCTTGGCCACAGTGGTGTGAGCTCTTATGTACTGCATAATAGTGTGGCAAGTTCGGCATGTACTTGAGGCAAGAAGAGAGGGAAATCCCTCCACAGCTGTGAAGCAGAAAATAAACTTTTTTTCTGTAGCTATTGAGCCCGGGGCCACTGTGGCCACTTGGGTGCAGAGTCCCCATGATGGAGTTGAACTACTTGTTCAGCCTTCACTTCTCCCTGTTCCACCATCTACATGCAGGGCTCAGAGCAGCAAGATCTGTGCTTTCCTGCAGAAGAGAAAATTGTATTTTTCTTTTCATTGAGAAAGCTACCAGCCAGAGAAATTGCTCAGGACTCCACAGTTGTTTGTGCTAAACAGCAATGAAATTTGCCATGCACTGGAGAAGGGAATGGTTCTTGCTATAGCTTCTGCCTGAGACTCTCAGGGGCCCAAGACAAGTTGCAGAGTTGCTGCCATTTGGGCTGCTGCGGTCAAGAGGGACAGAATTGCTAATTGGTTGATCTTTAAATTAACGCCAGCACACACGGGCTTCTGGTTCAGCCAGGGAACTGCATTAAAATTCTTAGTGGCTAAGGTTTACAGTTCTTCATGCCTTCTGAAATTTGTATTAACTTCTCTTCCTGGCTGAAGCAGGATTTATTTGATATGTCATCTGTAATATAGCTCCTAACTACATATTCAAGTTCTGCAAGATTAGTAGTTTAATTTTGGTGGTTTAATTTTTTTTATGTGTAGCACAAACCAGTCTTATAAAGAGGCTGTGTCATGAGCTTTTCCTTTCTAGCATATAATTACTCAGATAACTTTTATCCCAGTGTTAACCTACTAACTAACCAGTCATGATGCACAACAACCTAACTGGAACTGACCTCAAGTGGTGTAAATGGGTATAAAGACATAAGGTCATAACTACGTCATTTGCCGTCTTGGAAAGTATTTATTTGTAGCTTGTTCAGGTGCAATACAGGACCTGAAAAGAGGAAAAAGAATATAATCTCATGTGAAAGACTGACGTCTTTCACTGGCATGTGAAAGACTGACCATCAAGAAGCACTCTATAGTACACGATTTAAGATACAGTAGCAGCAAATAAACTTTTCTCCATATTTGCAAGAGGATGTGTGTGTATGTGTTCTCTGTGTAAGTGCATAGAGCTCTAAATAGTCACTGGCTAAATTTTGCAAGATGCTGACGTTACTAATGCTGTATTAGCAGTCTGGTAGATATCTCTTTTCTTAGTGTCTGCTCCAAAACTTGGAGACCTAGTGCTCTTATTTTCTTTAATTTCTTCTGTTTGAAGTAGAGAAAATAACGAAGCCAGTTTTGCTTTCTTTTAGAGAACCAGTCTCCCTTTACAGTTTTTGCTCTGTAATATTTGTGTTTCAGAAGAATTCAAGAAATGTTTAAAAAGATGTGTCGTGAAAGATTTAAAAAAAAAAGTCAGAGAATCCATGCTATTGGTTTTACCTTTTACAGAAGCTTTGTTTTACAACTGTTCAGTTCAGCTGGATGTTACAGACTCTGCTTCTAAATATAACTGCCTAATTAAACTCTATGATTTGGTTATCCATGTGGAAGTACCTGGGTAGTGAAGATTTTAATGCCAGAAAGGGGCATTAATTGTCCAGTCTAAAAGACTGCGTTATACAAACCACCACATTTCACCCACTCACCTCATATTGTTTAGTTTTTGTATGACCTAAAAGCAGACCCTTTGGTAAAATTAGAAGAGAAGGAAGCAGTCAACTGGGTAAGTGGTTTTCACATGGTGGTCTGCAGAGCCACTAGTATCACAGTTGGAAATAGTTATTATTCTTCCTGTATTAAGGCTTCCCAAGAGTCAGAGCTCATCACAGAGGTTATTTTTTGCCCTTTAAAATCAAATATGAGCAACTATAAACCATCTCTTTTCACCCCAGATGGCTGCTTCTCAATTTGTTTGGTTTTTGGGTCAGGTCTTTCTATAGTAGATTTCAATCATGATCATATGTACAGATAACACGAAGACTGGAAGAGCAGAGGAAAAAATAGAACTAAGCAGCAATATGACCTGCAGAAATTAGAGCAGAAGGAGATGTTGCTAATGAAGGGTAAAGCAGTGCCAAGGATTTGGAAATCTTACACTTGGGGAGAAGAAAATGCATAGAAAAAGTATCTAATTGGAGGAAGAAAATGAAGCAGCTCAGCCTCTTTTTGGGTTTTGGGATAGGTAGTTAGTGAAAATGAGGAACTCTATCCTAGAAACACTAGCGGCCCATTGACTGCCATCCATTCCCATACAGCATCCCTGATGTTGGCAAGTCATAGACAGATGTGTATTAGAAGATATGATCAGGAGCCCTGGCAACCAAAATGAGCCTGGGGAAGGATGGGGCTGGGGTCTATATCCCCCAAAACATGGGTCTACAAGAATTTCTGGAGCAAAAACAGGTGACAGTACTTCAGTGACCGTGCTGCCCAATGCTGCACTGAGCTTGGGTAGCATACGTGCAAATCCTGCCCTGTTAAACGCTCATTATTGCATTTTATGGAAGGAGGTGATGCTCAAAAATTGGAGGAGTGCAAGAGGAAGCTTTAGATACATTCATGGAGCCTGATTTTCCCAGACATGCACAAGTCATGTTGTTCACATAAACAGCTTCAAAGGGTTTAAACCCTCTGGTTTCCATATAAGCTGTAAACAGCATCATGAGTTCACTGGGAACAGCTCACAGGAGTTACTTGCAAGTAGAAGCATTTACAGATCATGCACTTGGAGACCAATTCCAAAATATATCCCCATATGGCAGTTTTGAGTATGACATGAAATTTTACAGCCAAGTTATTAGGTAATTATATGTATGGATATATTTCACACCTTACTAGATCAGCTTAAATCTGCCAATTGGAAGAGAACAAACTCTTACATCTAAGTGTTAAAATACCTCTGATTTTAGAGTTCACTGAATTTCCTTTTACCCTATCATGCTCAGAGCACAAGCATGGCTTAGGTTACACCATCTTAATAGGGTAATTTGTTCTTAAGGAGCTAGTTAATTGGTTCTTACTTCAAGGATATTTGAAAGTTCCCTGTTTCATATAATCTATAGTTTAGTAAACTTCTCTGACTGTTTGGCTACTGGACTAAACCTCAGTAGTGACAAAACTTTCAGGTTCCAGTGTAAGCCTGTAAACATAAATCAAGTTTGTTTTGTGCACATGGGTAGCTCAGAGTGAGTTAAAGTTTTAGACACAGTTATAAGTGCTCTGGAGACTTTCTCTTTAACATGTTATATCCACCAAGACTTTAATAGTTGGGGGAGGGTTGGTTGCTCTCTGACCACACATCTGATTCACTATGGATTTTGTAACTTTGGTAGCAGTGACCTCATTTTGGTAAAATAATGTGTGTCATTTACTGAGCCTCTTGCTGCTTTAGCTATCACAAGAATATTAGGGTTATAACCTGAGTAATTTATGGAAGAGAGATGACTTAAATATCTTTCATTTTCTTGGAAAGGCTTATTTTATTGAAAACATATTTTAGCTCTGAGTGAGAATGAGAGCTCCTCAGCAAAGCACCCAGGGGAAATTGGGCTGTCCAGTGTGTTGAAAAGGTAAATTGTAATGTATGGGTGTCTAGACGTTTCCTCTTGTTGCTGTCAACAGTCCAGTTGGCTGTATTTTTTTTTTCCAGTGAATAGGAGCATTGATTTTCTTCTCCCTTTGGCCAGACCTTTCATTTTACATATCTTTCCCCTTCTGTGTCTCTTTCTCTCTCCCTCCCTCTTTCTTCTCTCTCTCTCTCTCTCTTTCTCTCTATCTGTAAGAGAGGGAAGACTTTAAAAGCTGACAGTGAGCTTTCTAACTCAGAATGATTCGTGTAAGACACCTGAAAGGCAAGCTCTGCACCAGCATCACTGCAAGAAAGGTAGGGCTTTGGGGGCTAAACAGCCTGTAAAACCCTGAGCAAGACAAACAGAACATGAGATAAATCGATTAAGCCTGCAGATCTGTCAAAGATGCAGGAAAAGTTTGGGAGAGAAAAAGAGTTTTTAAGCTCTGGTATTTGGGATGCTTTCTTTTGACGAAAACTTTTGTATTTTTTTTGTAAGTGAGGGGAAAAATGTGCCCCTCTGTAGCTTTAAATAATGTATGTAACATGTGTTTTTTTTCTCGTGGATGGTAAACTATAATTATATCACTCCTGTTCTTCACAGACCTGTGTGCCTGTGTAAATATGCAAGTCTCTTTTTTTTTTCCCTCCCCCTGACTGTTTATTTGGTGTTATACTTTCCAAAAGTTCATTTATCCAGCTGGTATTTCTATTCACTTCCTGAATCTGAATCTGACCTAGTAATTCTGAGCGATTGTAGATGTGACGCAGGAGCTCTCGCACACACCTTAATGTCTCAATCATGCGCTTCAAGCAGTATGCGTTTATAGGAATCGTGCTCTTAATAAAAACCTCTTTACAGCCCAAAGCAGTTGTTTTGGCAGGGAAGTGACAGCGCTTTGATAGATGGGCCCGATAGTTGTGTGTGTTGTGCTTGCTCGGAGTTAGTCGGAAAGAGGAGGGAGAGAGTGAGCGAGAGGGGGGAGAAAAAAAAAAAAGACAGGGAAGGAGAGAGCGAGAGGGAGAGAGATTGAGAGAGAGCGAGCGAGCGAGAGACTTGGCAAAGGAAATCTTATGGGTATACTGAAACAGCAGATCAGAATTGTGAAACCAGAGCCAGGGCTGAAATGTGATGCTTTTGCTCTTTTGTGCTTGTTGTGGTTCTCATCCTCCCGTTTAGAAGGCTGCATACCATTCAACAGAATATTTCGATCACAGATTGAACAATGCAGCAATCAAGCCTGATAAGCCACCTGGAAGTTTTGCCTGAGATGATTTCTAGTGGGTTTTCTGATCCCTGTGAGCATCATGACTGCCTTTAGCATTGTGGAGGAGGACTCGAGTTTCTTATGAGGGCCCCACTTGGAAAAGCAGGCTGTGCAGATTCAAGCCTCCGGTTCTGTTCATGCTGTTCAAAAGCCTTTCCTCACCCTTGCTGATTTGTTTTTATGATTTACATACACTCCTGTGGAGATTTACAGAATGGATTGTCTGTGCATTGTCACGACCAAGGTAGGACTGGAAACATTGCTGTTATGTGTATGTATTTATCTGCTATTTTTCTGTTCCTGTAATTAAAAAGATTGAGCATGTACTGTGTCAGGTTGCAAGATAAAGTGATAAATAAGCTTTGCTTGAACGAGCATTTTGTTCTCTTTTTCTGTAGATTATGCAGTTTGTTTCTGTATCACTTTCTAAATGCTGTGTATTTTACTTATTTTTACTAGCAAAAAGAAAATTATTTCATATTTTATCTTAGCCTGTGCTTGTGTCTATTAATATCTCTAGCTACTAGAGCACTTTTCGAATGCATGGTATAATGCACACATTTTCTCAGCTTATCAGTTTATTCTGTAAACTAAAGAATTAAAAAAAAAAGGAGGGGGCATTATATGGGTCCTAGGATTTTAAAGAGGCCAATCAGATGTAGTTGAGATAGTCATGATGTTTCTGATTGGAGAGATGCAAGTTTCTGGTGGCTTATTGTGGCTTTTTGGGGGAAAAACATAGCTTACTTTACATCTTTAGGCCTGAAAAATAAAAATGCCTTGGTCCTAATTCAGCATTCTTATGCTGATGTTAGATCTAACCTGATGGTTTGGGAATGGTCCTTCTAAATAATTCCTTCCAAACATGCACGTAAAGATTTTTTTATCCACAATAACGGCGGCAGGCTAAGGACTTTAGCGTTAAGGACACTTCCCAACCTTAAGATCAATGCTAAGGATAAGCTGAATGATTCTTTGAGATGTCCTCAAACTTAGAAAACTAACTTAATATTAAATGACACAGAGATATTCAAGGAACTCCCTTTCTGCTGCTAAAAGGCAGGCAGCTCACCGCATATTTGTAACATGGTGGTAGTTTTTATAAGAAGTACCTACCAGGGGAAGTCACTGGGGTCAGCATGGTTGCTCCATATTCTGTTTTTCGATGAAATTCATCATTTCCATAGGACTTACAAAATGTCTGGAGTAGCCAGAACACCTGAACGCCTCATAAATGATAAAGTAAACCAACAGTTAGCACTGCCATCATCACTGCTGTCACTTTTTTTTTGCATCACAGCCATGCATAGTGGGGACCCCCATCCATGAGAAGGAGCAAGGCAGGAGAAGACACCCTGGGCACCCACAGACAGCAGCAGAGGGTGGTGGGTGGCTGCTGCAGAGAGGAGGGAGCACGGTGGAGCTGTGGGAACAGATGCGAGCTGTCATTCCCATCTTGCCGGTGGAGAAACCCATATGGGGAAAGAACAGGAGGAGAATGAGGCCACAGAATGCTCCTTCTGTGGCCTCATTCACCTCCTGTTCTTTCTAGGTCCTTCTGGCTTCCACAAGCCGTGCTGCATCTGAGACTACGTCCTCAACCTGCCCTGGAGCAGAGCTGAATCTCCCATGGGTGCCTGTTGACTCCATACCAGTGCAAAACACTCAGCAGTGGTAGTGCAGCGCCGCTGAACAAAGCACACATCCAGGTTCATGATAGACACCTAATTTACCATCCCAGACATTGCCTTCCAACTGAAAATAAGCAGGAAGGTTGTAAAAATGATCTGCAATTAGCCCTACTTTGGGATGTCCAGTGTTGTGGTGGGGACCAGCAATTGCAACCATTCTTGGACTTAAAAGTTTGGCCGGGAGGTGTGTAGTAACTGGATTCAGGACAGAGGAATGAGTCTACTTCTAAGATGGTATAACTGGTAGAAAAACGTGGATCAGTGCCTTTTTCTCATATGTCAGGAAACACCTCTTTATTTATTCTATGAATTGATGATGAATGTTTCTACTAATATTTTCCCAGGACCTTCTGGGCAATAACAAATGTAGACTCATCGTCATCTCATTACTGCTGCTGCACTGAGCGGGGCTCCCAACTCCATCTACACACAATATTTTTCCTCCCATCATCTTTTCTGCTTCTTGGATCTGCTGCTAAATGACTGAAATGATCTGAGAGTTAAGCATATGAGCCTCAAATATTCAATTCCAGATACTCAGTCTTTGCTGCCAACTTTGGTGTTGGAAAGAGATAAGATGTGAATTGTAGGTGACCTGCTATTTGGATGCGTGTGGGAACATCGTATTAACGTATGTAATTGAGCTGAATAATGGCAGAAATCTAGTTTCAGAACACTTTCATATTGCAAAGGCTTGAAGCCAAATGAATTACAGTTAATTTCGTCGTCTTGTTTGGTGCCATATTTAAATAGCTGCATAAGTGAGTTATATTGTATTGGTCTATGATCTGCTCCTACTTGCTTTATTGTGCATTGTAGTAACTTCTTTTAAACCTGCGAATTTCATATGACATCTGTTTATGCCAATTTTCATCAATGTAATAAAAGCAGACCTTTTTCAGAACATCTGATTTTGTAAAAAATTCATTTCAATAAGTATGAATTTTACAGAGCAAAAGTATGATAATTTTTGGCCTCAGAGCTGTTAATTATCCTTATTTGAATATCCATTTTTCTGATTTGGGCAAATAATTCCTATTGTCATTCTTAAAAAAGTGTATCTTAATGTCAAGAGGAAGTAAATATGTCAGTTTTATTTTTCAGATCTTATAAATAACAAAAAGGGAGTAAAAGAAGAATGCTGTTTAAACTGCAAAATATGAACAGTGTTTAAGAAGTTGACATTTTAAGAAGTTGACATGGTCATTAAATTTAGTCTGAAATTTTCAGTATTTCCAGTCTATAAAAACTGACATAAATGTGGTGGAGTGTATATGCCCTTTTAGATTATGTACAGTGGATCTAAATGTCCTGCTTTGAACTCTATGTGGTGAACAACACCATCTAATAAAATTAATTTCTGAGGTACCTTGCTAAATCTTAGATCCTACTGATGTTATCTTTTCAGCCAAAATGTAAAATCTGTTTAAGATAGATTTAAGATACTAATCTGTACCACTTGACTTCAAGTTTCAGCACTGAGCACTGGCAGCTGAAGAGTTCCAGTGAGCCAGAGGTGTGTCCTCCAGTTTATGAGCCAGAGAACTGGCTACCTTCAGACCCAGGGGGTATGCCCAGCCTGGGTTTTGTTAGCCACTGAAATAAATTTCTGTCATAAAAATGTTGAAAATTCTGCAACAATTACTCCTTCTTAGAGATTCTTGTTGCTAACTTCTACTTAACTCTGTAGTGGTTTAATCCAGATCACTCACTACATGGTTCCATGTTTAATTCAAGTGTTGCTGAACTCCGTGGGACCAGACAATTAAATTATTCATATGAATGGAAAAAAGGTCTTGTATATTTAGTGAGGGTGTTTGAAAGACTCGTTTCACTCCACTAGTGAAGAAGTTTGGGGGGTTGTTTTCATTTCTTTTATTTTTTTTTTATTTTTATTTTTTAGATTCTACAGTAGTTTATTTTGGTAAAGTAACAATATCTCTTTTTTTCATGGCTCTGCACCTAACACCTTTTCTAAGGATTTAGTTCAAGCGTTTAAAAGAATGAAATAAAGATGGAAAAAACCAACCTTTTGTAATGTGAAGCAGGGCAGTATGCTTGTTTATGTTGTTAACCCATACAAAAGTTGAATGTGTACCGTTCTGACTGGCAAGGTTGCCAGGAGCCAGCAACATCTGTCTATCCTACTTTCTTCCACTCATTCAGCAATGTATTTGGAACAAGGGACATCAATGAATACACTTTAGGCAAAACTCTGACAGATGTGGAAGTCTCAATATGCACAACGGTCATGGAAAATAAGAACCCACTGTGGTCAAGCACAAGACCAACATCTGGCTTAGACCCTGGCTATGGTGAGACTGTTCTATAGGTCTCTCCCACTTCACACACTCATCACTCCACTTTGTGGCATGAAGTTAAGAGTAAAGCAGAGAAGACATGTAAGAATGAATCTGAATGAGGAGCTGCTGTGGCTAGTTGACTTTGAAACTGACAGTCTATATTAAGTATGTCGTTATAAATGCCTGCTGATAGTGTGACATGCTTACGAAAGTTAGAGTCAGGTCTAGTATCCCAATAGGATGCTGTGGATTCTCCAAGCAAGGAAGAAACCCCTATTCAGCATTTAGCCAACACAGTTGACTTCCAGTGCCAACCCTGTTGGTTTAAAGAGTGTTTTCAGAACTTGGCTGAAGAATGGAAAAATGTGGAGGTGCTACCACTGAAGTGATCTCACTGTTCCAGCCTAATTTACAGCAGCAGCAGCAGTAGTCCCAAGATGTTCTCAGAAGGGCAGAATGGTAAATCAGATCAGGTCATCAGCTGGAGCTGAAGAACAGATCAACACACCATACAACAGCTCTTGGTCTCACTTTGCAGAGATGAATCCACTATGAGGTTAAATTGGATTATTGATTATGGTATCCTAATATCTGTGCAAATAGCTAATACTCAGAATATTTATTTATGCTGAAGTGCTTTTATATTAGGCTTTACTAGGGCCTGTTTCACTTCCCCTCCCCACTTACATTGTGTTTACATGAAAAAAATCAATATAGAGTTTTAAAAAGATATATCCTTAGAGAATGAGATTCAGTTCATTTTCTGATACTTGTCTGATATGTGTCCGAGAGTCAGTCCCCAAACTGGGAAAATATAAAGGTAGGTGTAAATACTGAGGTTGAACCAAGACCTCAGATGTAGAAAACTAGTATAATCTCACCAAAACCAGCAGAGCTGTAGACAGTTACATTACATGAGGATCTGATTTAAATTTAACTGGGTATGAAACAAAAGAAATAACCACGTTTCTATGTGCCTGCATATTGTTGATAGTTCTGGGCAACATTTGGTGTTTTTTCTTTGCAAGACTTCAGGCTTTGAATCGTTGCAGTTTGAAACCATATACTGGGAAGCTAAGTTTTTTGTGCTGTGTTTCCTGGCTATAACAAACCCCCAAACAAAGGAATCATAATGGTTTCCCTGCAGAAATTCATATTTAGCTAAAATCAAAATATTTTTCTATAGTCATTATTAGGTGCTGATGAGCACTTCAAGCTATGGTGTTTTGCTGCCAGACCCTAAAGGTGTGATAGTGCTGAATCCATGCAATTTACATGTCATTTAGTAAACTCTATTCTGAAGTGGTACTTGAGGACAGTTCTGATGACTACGGGTTGGCTGCTGGCTAAACTGCATAGTCTTAGAAGAGCAGGAAAACCCTTTTCATTGATTACCATTTATCTTAGCTGGAGAACACTCTCATAGAAGTCTGACAGATGGGGAGCGTATCTGAGTATTTATTTCAAATCTTTATTTACCAATGTTAAATGTTGGAACAATTATTGTGAGCCTTTAGCTTTTGGATTTCAAACATTATGAATGTAAACTGATGAGACACGTGTTGTCTTTCCTAGGGAAAAAAAAATCATTTTGGGGGGGGGAGTGTCAAGAAAATTACACAGAACAAACCAATGTGCATTGCATATGTAATGTCTTGTAATTATATCTTGTCAAAAGCTCAACTTTTTCCTCCTTTATTCTTTAGAAATACGGTAATTGTCCCTTTTCCCTTGTAGTTAATTATAAATTTCAGGAAGAATTAAGTCTGTTAAATCTCCTCTTCCCCCTCCCTTGGTCTCTATGGCAGCAGCCGGGATATGTGGGGATTACTTTTA
>NW_009727753.1:170474-180012 GCF_000703405.1 Apaloderma vittatum
ATTTCTGAGTGACATTTCGCTTCTTCCGAGCATTGACCTTGTTTAGTGCAACTGAAATTTTCAATAGATTTCATTAGATTATAATTTGCCGATCTTAGAGAGATGTTTTTATTAAGATTGGTTTTAACTGCGAAAGGAGAAGGGTGATTTGTTTCATGAATCTATGAAGAGCTCTATAAACTGAGAAAAGAAGATGTTCAATTAACTGCTCAAGCAGATACGGTCAGCGCTTAATACTACTGCACAGGAGTGGAGAGCTGTGAATATAAGGAATGGTCGAAGATACTGAGCAAGAAGAAGAAAACAAGGGAGCCTGGTCCTGGCTCAATTAATGATAGTGCTGCATAATGATAGCAGGACTGCACATCCTTAGCAGGTCCCTTCTCTAATGTTCGGGGGGCCTGGGTGGAGGTGAGAGGATAATTTTCTGGTGCCAAGGTGAGCTGCAGTTTTATGCATTTCACATAACTGAGGCTGACTGATTGGATTCTTTGCAGTGTCCAATAGGCCATAAAAGCAGAAAAGATGTGTCTCCTGACGTGCATCCTCAACATAAACATGCATTCCTTTCAATTTTTTTTTTAAATCTGTTTGCTACTACCACGCAAATTTCCTTCTGTCACCCTTCATCTGACACAAGACTTCTGAAAAAGGAGAGGATGTGTGCAATCAAGGAGAAGGGAATGGTTATTTATGAGTGAATCATTAGGCCAGGGGTATGGGCAAGTATGTATTACTATTATGTATTTTACCCAGTCTGAGACAGTTTTCATTTCTCTGGAGAATCATCTGCATCAGAAAAGATAATTTACAAGGGTGCGTAGGAGCACATAAGTATGTTCCACCAATCAACTCTTTTGCCACTGGACACCTCACTCAAGAACTTTTATATAATTTGCAAGTAATATTCTTGGTCATTCCAGTGGGCACAAATAGAATCTCACCTGTGACTGCTTTTGACTCTGATCACCAATATCTTCTCTGAGAAAGAATATTAAGTCAGATCCGCAGTTCAGTGAGCCCTGAACCTTTAGCGGATAAAATGTTCCTAAATATCTCTGGACTTTGTTACATCTTCTGCCGAGCTCAGATCTGCCTCCAAATGTGCCTCCAGCCACAGTCACTTTAGGCAATATTTGGCCATCCAGTTTGGTGTTGATGATATATAATGTCTCCCTCCCTATGAAGAAGTGGCAATAAGCTAAACATACTTGCTCTTAAAGTCCTCCAAACACCCTTAGCAGGCACTACAGTTGATCACACAACACAAAAGAGGAATTCTTCCTTGACATCTTACCAAGATGTGCAACTGCATCTCTGTCACCTGTATCCTCTCATGCAGCACCACAAAGCTCTCCCTTTCAATTCAATATTCAATATTTCCCGCTGCAATATTGCAGTGAGCACTCCGCGTTGTATTAATATATCTGCAAGATTCATTATACTGATGTTTCTAGCCAGTGCTAATAGCAGTCAGTTATTTCAATATCTGACTGAGAAAAGCAAGTAGGAAAGAAGTTTGCTTAAAGGTTGTATGCTAGGAAGGAAGATGTGTGCACTCTGAAGGGCTTGCAGCCTTGATTTTGTTTTCTTAAGTTGGTTCCTTTCTGTCTCCTGGTTACCTGCAGGACCTGTATTTCTGTATACTTGATAAACCTATTGGTTTGGGAACTGCATGCAGCAGTGACCCCAGGGAAGGAATTGCAGTGTCTCTAAGTTTAACATCTCTGTGTGACTTTGGTCATCGCTCCATTGCTTTGTGTTTGTGTTACTGATATGCAGTTTATCAAGGATTTAAAGTATCACTCCCCCAAAAAAGCCATGACTGATGCTGAGTTCAGCAACGAGAATGACATTATGTTTTCATGTCCCAAGGTCTCCTTATACAAAAAATACACAAGCTGAAGATCTTATTTCATATTTTGAAGACTCTGATTGCATGAAGTTGTGATAAAGCCTACGCCTGGATGGCTGTGTCTATCACTACATTGGAGCTGCCTCAAGGGTGAAATTTAGTGCAGGAGACTGAGTATCCTAAAAGAAGAGGAGTAAAGCAAGGCTGTGGAAAGCACTCATTCATAAACTATAGAGTAACAGCCTCTCATTTCAGATCGGGAACTCTTTTATTGGAACATATTCTTCCAAACAGCAAGGCAAGACTGATCCTTTTTGCATATGAATATTAGTAAACATGAAAAACAAACTACAAGTAATACTGTCATCCCTTGAAGGCTGTCTGATGAAAGATGATTTCAAATAATGGATTTTCATCACTTTTCTGATTTTTAACTTTCCACTGTAGTGGTGGACCAGGGTCTATAATTCTTATGCTCACCAAACTCTTAAGCTGAGGAAAATGTTAGCAGTAATAATCAAATGGAATTAATAACTTCTACAGCCTGCAAACAGTTCCCAACATATTCATTCCTATGCATACTTGCATTGCTTCTGCTTGCAGAATACTTTATGTAGTGTTGCCCTTTGGGGTAATCTTTTTTTCGATGGAGTCTCCAAGTGTGACTTGTGGGAGCTTGTAGCTGATTTTTATTTTGTTTTAAGAAGAGCACTTTTATGAATAAAAGCATTACTAGCAGCTGATATAGAACCTTATTTCTTAGAACGATTTCAGCTAGCTGAGGATGTAAGATATGAAGGCTATAAATAGCATTGCTTCTTATGCAACAATGCAAAAAGTGGTGAATATTCAAGTAAGAAATCAGCTGTCATTTAAAAAAACACCCAATCCTAAATTCTCCAAAATCTGTCCTGGCCCTTGAACTACATGCCTATCTCAGACAACATCAGTGAAATATCAAGTTATTAGCACAATAATTCAAATAATTCAACTGTGAAATGACAAAATCTGCAGGCCAACCCACAGCCCAGATTCACGATCAGCCCAGCCCTCGTGCTGAAAAACTGGCATCTCTGGAGAACTGCAGCCTATGAGGAATTCCCGGATACCTCTGTCTTTCTGACCTTTGAATATGAAGCACAGTTCTATGATTCTGGAGTTCTATGATTCTACAATTCTATGATTCTGCAATTCAATGATTCTGCAATGCCCCTTCTGCTCTAAGAGCTTTTATTTTGCAGATGTATCTTCCTTAAGAATGTGGCAAGTCTTTTGGAGGAGTCTACTGACAAACATGCTATATGTGATTACCTGAGTTTGTAAGATCTGGCTTTGGATAGGAAAATGTTCCCTGTCCAAAGCAAGTTATTAATTTTCTTGCCTTTATCTTGCCTCGGATTAAAGACAAGATGTACAATTGTTAAAGAAAGGAAAAAATAATTAACAATATTTCATGCAGCCTTCATTTATAATTTTATTATTTTGATAGGATTACATAGTTTGCTATTGCATTCATCCCTTCCTTACAGGAGATAACACATACCCATGGGATATTGCTGTCATGATAGCAGTGACTTTTTCAAATCCTTTTAAGCAAGACTATTTAAACTTTCATCTAAAGGTACAATGCTTCTTGCATGCTAGATGTTTTTCTGAACATTCCTTGAAGTTGTCTAAGTGCAAATATAAAAGATAACCAGTTTTTGAGGTTTGAGGAATATAAAGGTGAAACTGCTATGCAGAGTTTTTCCTTCCTTTTCCTAAAAAAATGAAAAGTTTTTAGTATTGCAATGCTTTATAAATGTTTATTGCAATGCTGTACAAATGTTTACTTTTTGGAAATAAAGAACAAGGAGCTAATAGTCCTTTGTTAGTTAATGTTCTTAAATCAGACTCAAAATTGAAAAGTGTGTGAAGTCTAATCATTAGTGTTTGCAGAGATTGCTCTCCTTTGCTCTCAGCATGGGTAAAAGAAAGGTGTAATGTAGTTGCCGATATATTTGACTTAAAAGAAAATAAAAGAAAGAAAGAAGCTTTTTCCCCCGCATTACTTCTAGCTTCGGGAACACAAGATTACAGGAGTCCTCCAGCTCAAGGAGCTAAATAACAGTTTGACTCTTACATGAAATGCTGAGAGTAATGGTGGCAGACACCAGAATTTATTCTGAACTTTTCTTCAGGGACTCTGACCCAATCTGCTGTGCAATTCATTCTGATGGGCTCCAAACCTTGGCTAAAATGTAATCGAATCACTGCAAATGCAGGGGAAATTATAGGAAGATCAGCCTGAAAGCCTGATGGTTGCATCTTGCACTGCCATGTGGAATATTAGACTTTAAATTAACCCCTTGACTTTTTGGTTCTGCAAAGTTTCAGGGAACTGCAGGAGTCTTGGGTAGTTGCTCCATATCCTTCAGAGGCCAATCTGGGAAGCAAGCAGAGGGTTCTGCTAAGGGAAGAAACACACCCTAAAAAATTTGGGACAGACGTACTCTTCCTAGGAAATAGCCCTGGCATGACTCAGGCTGTTGCTATCACTGGTTCAAAGACGATATAATGGAAAAATGCACCCTATCATAAAAAAGGGGGAAAACCCCCAATCTCTACCTACTGCCTAAAGCTCCGCTGTTGTTCTCTGAATGCTCCAGTGTGGAGGAAAGCCAGAGGGCACATTCTTGGGGTTCAGAGTGGATGAAGGATATGTTCACCCACATAACTGAGAACTTCAAAGCAAAATTAATGGATAACTGTTGAGGCCTTTTTGGTCCTGTCAATTGCAGATTATTTTCCCTACGTGACAGTGGAAGAGGATTTTGCGAGGTGCAATGCATACTAGCAAACTCCTAGATGCTCCATCTGGAACGGAGTCCATCGTGCCTAGAGATTGCAGCACATACTGTGTTGTGTATAATGCCATTTTCACTTATTTGCAGCAGAGCCATGGCAGATGCCCATCCCACAAATGCTCAGTCGAAACACCTGCCTGGATACCCATTCAGCACTCTACCGTAAGTTTGAGCCTTTTAATACAAAGATTTGAGAGACTGAATGGTAAGTCTCCATGTTTGGAACAGCCCTATTGGGTAAAATTTCCATACTCTGTTCGTTTGAGAAAGAGCAGAAATGATCCTATGGCCAGACCAAACTCTTTGGGAAGCCTGAGCTGTTGAAATGTTGGGTAGTGGTTTAGCAGAGCTTCTCCAGAAGTTTGAGCTCTTCAGAAATTCTGTTCATTCCACATGGAGCAGTGGGGATCAGTGGCAAGCGTGGTACGGTTGTTGATGGTGTCCAGCTCAGAGGAGCGTGGAGTTACTGTTGATTGCTATAGCTCTGGGCTCTAGCTCACTGGGATGACTGGGAGTCTACTAGGTTTGCCTGGTCGTGGAATTTGTTCATAAGCTCCTGTAGGGTCTGCCAGAAACAGCTGATGGTTAAAGCACCAGGCTGTCCCCAAACCCAGATGTTAGCACAAGGAAGGGGAGATGCACCTTTTCTTGTCCACATTTTCAGGGAAGAAAGAAATACTGGCGATTCCAAGAGCTTCGTGGACTAATAAGTGGCAAGATTTGCGTGGTGTAGGTAATGATAACTTTTGGGATGATGGGCAGTCAGTGAACTTTAGTCTGCTGGGTTTATAGGAAATTACCTTTGTAAATGCTTTTCTCCTCCTTGCCAATTAGATTACTTCGGTGAGATTTGCTTTTAACTATCAAAGACATTGTAATATTTGAAGAGAAAAAAGAAACTGCAGCCAAGTTGACACCGCATTGATTTATATCTTGTCTGAACATACATTGTAGATAGAGCCAAATCCTTGGATGCTGGAAGTCAGAGGACTGCCTAATAGAGTTATGATGATTTATCTCAGCTGAGTAGTTGGCAGGGTTTAGTTGACATTTTCTTTGGCTCTGGACCACAGCATGATGTTGATCCACAGCTATCAAGTTGTCACCTTTTATGAGTAGAGGAATGAGAGAAAAATTAAAGTTTTTGCTCTCCCTTGGTCTCTCGTTGGTCTTGAAAGTGATTGTAAACCCTGTGGTTTTGATTGTCCTTATATTAAATTTATCTCATTGTTGATCTTTATTAAAATATGTCCACTTAAAAGTACTGATTGAACAACTGAGCAAAACACTTTTTAACCAGGTGAGGATGTGGCCCAGTAGCTAATTAGTAACTGTTATTAATTATTAATTACTAATTACTAATTACTAATTATTAATTGATTATGCGCTATTAATTATTAACACACTTTTTAACCAGGTGAGGGTCTGGCCCCGTAGCTACTTAGTAACTGTTCTTAATTATTAGTTTTCATTCTCAAAGTCTTTGGATTGACTTTATGGTGTGGTCTTGTTGCTTTTGTCTTTATTAAGAAGGTTGCAGAATGAGCAAAAATATGTTTATGTAGAGTTTTGAGAAATGGAAGAATGCTGGGCAATTGTAGTAAGACAGGAGCAGTTGCTTTTAGTGATTTTAGAGATTGGAGTTTTCACATAGTGGCTTTAAGTTCTCTGGGTATTTGTTAGGATATTTGCTTCTTAAATCATTAAAAATAAAAGTATTTGGCTTGAGTATTCTTTGTTTGCCTCTTGTTACAGCAGATATGTGTGCGTGCATAGGTAACATCTATAAACCTGCTACCCTGCAAATTTCTATACTGTCAAAAAAAGTGGTAAACTGAGGATCCAACTTTGTTGCCTTTGTAAACATTAGAAGTGGTCTAAATATAGAAAAACTTCCAGAAATGTTATTTTTAAACTATTAGAGTGGAAACTGGTTGTGGGACCAATACTAGTGAATAACATAATCAACAGCATAGATAGTAGGATTGAGTACACCCTCAGCAAATTTGCAGACGACCCCAAGCTGAGTGGTGCTGTTGACCTGCTGGTGGGAAGGAATGTGATCCAGAAGGACCTTGACAGGCTTAAGGAGCAGTCCTATGTGAATCTCATGAACTTCAACAAGGCCAACTGCAAGGTCCTGCACCTGACTCAAATGAATCTGCAGTATCAGTAAGGACTGAGGATGAATGGTTTGAGAACAGCTTTGAGGAGAAGGACTTGAGGGTGCTGGTAGATAAAAAATTGCACATGAGTCAGCAATGTGTGTTCGCAGCCCAGAAAGCCAATTGCATCCCGGACTGTATCAGAAGAAGTGTGGCTAATAGGTTCAGGGAGGTGATTCTCCCCCTCTGCTTTGCTCTGGTGACCCCACCTGCAGTTCTGTGTCCAGCTCTGAGCCCTCTAGTGGAAGAAAGACATGGACCTATTAGAATGAGTCCAGAGGAGAGCAGCAAAAATTATCAGAGGGCTGGAACACCTCTCCTATGAAGAAAGACTGAGATAGTTGGGGTTGTTCATCCTGGAGAAGAGAAGTCTCTGGGGAACTTAATACTTAAAGGGGGCCTACAGGACTTTTTAAGAGGGCTTGTTGTGATCAGACAAGGGGTAACAGTTTTAAATTGAAAGAAAGTAGGATTAGATTAAACATGAGAAAGAAGTTTTTTATGATGAGAGTGGTAAGACTAGAACAAGTTTCTCAGTGAAGTTGTGGATGCCCCCTCTCTGGAAGTTTAACTGTTCAAAGCTAGATTGGATGCGGCTTTGAGAAACCTGGTCTAGTGGAAGATGTCCCTGCCCACGGCAGAAGGGGGTTGGAACTAGATGATTTTTAAAGGTCTTTTCCAACCAAAACTGTTCTATGAGGTTATAAATAAAAAAAACAAATAAACCAACAAACAAACCTTACTATTGCTCAACCATTCACTTAGTTGGTTTTTTGTTTTGTTTTGGGGTCTTTTTGATTACAGAATGCAACATGTGGTCCTTGTATTTGCCGTCTTGGAGCTTGTTTTCCTTGATTATAAAAAGTGAATGGAGTAAAGGAGCTCAGCACTACCCCATAAACAAGTTGTAACCATTTTCTATGCAGCAAAACAGATTTACCTGTCTACCTTATCTGTATTAGAAATTTTATAACCATTTGTTACCATACTTCAGTAGATTTCTTGCTCTTGGAAGACTAATGCAGACAGTTGGGGAAAATTAACTCAGACAGAAATGAATTTCTAGATGGAAAATCTTTTTTCACCATCTGATTTTGAAAGTATTTTTTAACTGCCTTGCTTTAACCTGGCAAGAGTATCTGTGAAATGTCAGCATTTTGATAGAAAGTTGATTAGCGAAATGAAATTTTCCAGTGATGCATCAAAGCATATTACCTGCTCTGAAACACTTGAAAGATATAAAATAAAAAATAAAATAAAAGCGATTATGTGGCCAATTGTGACAACTCCATTAGATGACCATAGCGTGTGTTTTGATGCCTCTCAACAGTAGTGTAAGGAAAAGTGTCAAATAAGGAAGGAAAAAAAAATGGTAGGAAGGGTATCCTCTTTCAAAAATTTTGCTGACTATATCACTCAGGATGGCATGAGGCTGGGCTAGGTTTTTCTCTCTTTTTTCCGCTGTTTTTATGAAGAGCACCGTGTGTCCTCTCTTGGGAGCGCCTTTCCCATCTAATGCAAGACCCAGGAGATCTGGCAGCATTGCTGTTATGTAACTGTCTGACTTTTGCAGTCCCTAATTTACCATCCTTTCTGAATTTGCTGATGATTTTTGCAATTAAGATTCTCAATTCTGTTTGGCAACTCACCATCTGCAAAAGAGGACATAAGTGAATATTGCTTTTCTGTGACTTCACAATGTTCTTAATTAGATTCATTTTAAGTCTGAGAGTTTTAATCAAGGGAATTACCTAAGGGTGGCTTTGTCTGCACTTGCACTTTTAGTCATGTCTTCTGAAGGATTTGTAGTGTTTGATTATAAAATACTCCAAAAGGAGTTCACTGTACTGCTCTTTAGCATACTAAAGCTTCCTATGGCTGGGGAAGCTTGCTAGCTAGATCCATTATGCAAAGATAATGAAGTATCAGAGGCTGCACCTGTGCTGCAAAAACATTTGGGGTTGTCTTTTCTTCCAGCCCCGTTGACAGCTTTCCGTGAGTTTGGCACTCAGCACAAGCATTCACCTTATCTCACCCTGCAGCATTAACAAGATCCTTCTGTTTTCCCTGCTGCAGTCTCAGCACAGCTCCTTAGCCCACTGTCCTATTACCCTTCCACCAAAATATTCCCTTTTGGGGGGTCAACTGACACGGAGAAGCAGGAGTAGAGAGTAGCAAACGGTGTGTGGGCACAAATGCGGAAGGTTCTGGTTCAAGCCCAAAGTGAAGCCTCATTCAGCACCAGCTGTCCCCTCCATGTGAAGAAGGAGATGATGACTTTAAGGGCAGGAGAAATTGAGCGGGAGTCCTCACAGGGGTCACGCAGCAGCTGTGCTGTGCTATGACAGCTCCCGGGCTGCAGCTTTACATAGGTGCTACGTTCTGTGGAAAGGCAGTGCAAGTTTGGGCTGGGAGCCTGCTTGGCAGCTGAGCCCTCTGTCTTTCTGTCCCTCAGCTTACCTATATCCATAGTACAAGGAGTGCAAAAGTCATGCCTTTTTGAACCCTGCATACATGTGCCAGATGTTATTGCTCTATTTACCTGGGACAGATCAGTGTACAGAAGATAAAGTTGCTCTGGTTTTCTCTTTTCCCAGTTTATTGGGAACACTGGAGGGACAGGAGTGCACTAATGCCTTGCACAATATCTCATTTTAGCCTGAACTGGGAGT